>NC_074718.1:39195517-39210517 GCF_947242115.1 Biomphalaria glabrata | reverse complement strand
AGATTTGATAATTGGAAAGTCTTTGCGCAAGCGTTGGAGATTGGAACGATAAACTGAGCAATGTCAAGGACTCTTAATTGAACTACAAAGTTACCAACTCAATAAAACTTTCAAACGGAAGAGTTTACAAACTATATTATGCAGTGCTAAATTTTACCCATTCGTTACAATCTGTCTCTTAAACTTAGCAACACTTCCTCTATTCATATTTTATTCCCGCCATGTTTGAAGATCTCCAATTAAAAAAAAACAGGATTGTTTAAGATTTTCTTATTTATTAGAAATATAAGATTTTGTTTAAATGTTTTGAAAAATACTTTTTTTTTTTTTTTTTTTTACGTCTCAAGAGATCAATACCTAAGACTCAGGTGACAGCTTTGGGCTGGTGCTTGGCTTGTGGAATGAGTTTCCCCTTTCAGACCTTCCGATCAATGGAGCAGATGATGCTAAGGCATCTGTTTCTATGGCCAACGGTTAACAAGCAGGGTGGCATGTGGCCAGCACAACGACAAACCGCATTTACTTTTCC
This sequence comes from Biomphalaria glabrata, assembly GCF_947242115.1. Classification (NCBI taxonomy): domain Eukaryota; kingdom Metazoa; phylum Mollusca; class Gastropoda; family Planorbidae; genus Biomphalaria; species Biomphalaria glabrata. The sequence goes on along the minus strand of NC_074718.1, from coordinate 39,209,988 downwards.
CAATTTATTCAGGCACCCATTAGAGTTGGGTAGACTCAGGAGAGCCCCAAAAATTCCAAAATTCAAAATCCCAGTCTTCACCGAGATTCGAACAAAGGACCCCGGTTTCGGAAGCAAAGCACTAACCACTCAGCCACCTCGCCCTATTTTGGAGTGATCTTCCTGGTGGAGTTCTTGATGGAAATACCCTCCGAATAGAGCGGCCATCCTCCTGGTAGAGTTCTTGTGCAGTGACCCTCTTGGTTGAGTTGCCCTCCTGGTGAAGTGACCACCATTGTGGAGTTGCTCTCATGACTCCCTGATGAACGAATTAACAAATCAGAGCCAATACTTATATTGTCATCTTTTTACGTTTAAAATAAACTTAAAACTTCCTCCTGACTCCCTGGTCGTGTGGTAAGCGCTTCGGGATGTCATCACAATGGTATTTGCGCGTGTGTGTGCCTGAGAGAGAGAGAGAGAGAGAGAGAGAGAGAGAGGGGGGGAGAGAGAGGGGGAGAGAGAGGGAGAGAGGGGGAGAGAGAGGGAGATAGAGAGGAGAGAGAGAGAGGGGGAGAGAGATGGGGAGAGAGAGAGAGAGGGAGAGAGAGAGAGGGGGAGAGAGAGAGAGAGAGCGAAAGTCAGAAAAAAAAGAGATATTCAGAGTGGAAGAGGTAGAGGAGGGTTTATCAATTAATAATACAAAAAGTAGTGCGATACCGTGCCGACTTCCGGTGGACCAACAAAGACTTAGGCCGACACGCGGTCCAAACAGATGGCCATGTCCAGGCTGACAATGACCAAAAGGGCATCGGCGAGATTAAAGGAGAAGCGAACTCGAATTCTTCCCCATCAATGGACAGGAGTGTGGGCGGGGAGGGGGGATGTCAATAGTCCAAGCGGAGGAAATCAATTGACCTTGAAGAGCTCTTTTTCTTTCTTTCTTTCAATCTCATTTGAATTTAATTCTAGGATTGTAAAAATAAAAAATCAACAACAAAGAACATTCGGCCCTCAAATATAAATATAAAACATATATAAAACAATGTTAGTCTATTAAGGGTTATGAAATATTCAAAACATATTGACTTTATTTTACTTGAGAAAGTCATATTTCAGATAATTGGCTAAAAGAGAGAGTAAAATAAAAAAAATAAAAAAATAAAATCTGTTTTTGAAGTGTATAGTAGCATAAGACTCGTTCAGAAACGTTGCAAGCTAAATGTAGGATTATTAACTCTTTCTCTCCTAACTGACGATACCAGCGTTGATTCCACCAGAATGTGGTAAATAATTACGGAGAGAAAGAGTTAAAGATATAGCTTCAGAAAACAAGAAAAACAAATTTAAAAAAATACCTCCATTATTAACTTGAAAAATAATAAAATAATAATACAAAAATAATACAAAAAGTTTTGATTCAATTCGGGTATCGAACCCGTAACATCGTCCGCTGCTAGTCCTTACGCATTTTTTTTTTAATTCGGCCACCGAGGACGTAATACTTTTGCGATTATAAATTGGTCTGTCCATTATATGGACGTATAGATCTAACACTAGACATAAAGTTCTGTTTGAGAATAAATTGGTCTGTTTATTATAGGGACATCTAGATCTAACACTAGACATAAAGTTCTGTTTGAGAGTAAATTGGTCTGTTTATTATATGGACATCTAGCTCTAACATTAGACAAAAAGTTCTGTTTGAGAGTAAATTGGTCTGTTCATTATAGGGACATCTAGATCTAACACTAGACATAAAGTTCTGTTTTTGAGAACTCTTAAGATCTATTCTATATCTACTTCTGATCTAAAATCTAGATGTAATCTATATACTAGACTTATGTAAAAATATAAACAACTCTAATAAATTCAAGAAAATTGAAGCAACTTTAAATTAACTGTTTCTTATAATTACGGTAATAAGGCTAACTGCGCCATGTTGGCTCTAGACCTAGATATAGTCTCCAGCCAAATTTACATTCGTGGATATATATATATATATATATATAGTTCCCTTTATTACATTTTGACACGTTCTTTCTCCCACTTCCCATTCTCGGATCAAGTTGAACAATTGCATAATTATTCATAGTCAATAAAAATAGAGGAATCAATCCAAAAATTAACCAATTAATTAATAGTTTAGTACTAATTAATTAATTAATTAATAGGGAGATAAACCCCGTGATTTTCAGATAAAGGGCAGCACTTACCGTTCAATCCCTTAAACGAGCTTTGTTTTTAAAAAGTATTTATTTTTTTCTATTGCTTGTATATGTTTAGGTCTGCGAATTAAAACTTCAATCTTTATGTGTTATTTCATTCTGTCAGTCATTTTATGACTTGGTTAACTTTTTCTGTTTATGGCTTGGTTAACTTTTATTTTTTTCTGTATATGGCTTGGTTAACTTTTACTTTTTCTGTATATGGTGAGTACTAGCATAACCAACCAAAGGATCACGTTTGAATAATGTTATCATTCATAAGCTTTCATTGCATGTTCGTCTGCTTCACGTCTGCTTCACGTCTGCAAGAGATTTCTCAGAACCTTGTCTTTTGAACTGGCATTGTAAATCTTGGTCACATGTGGGGGGGGGGGGGGGGGAGAGGGAAATTAATTCTTTCCAAAAAGTGGTGAAAAATGTTTTTGTCTAGGCTCTTGGCGGGTTGATGGGGTCTCGGCGCCCCATTTTACCCGCACCTATCGTAATGTTTTAAAACAGGACTAGTTGGCCAATTAGGGCATGGATTTATAAACAAAAACAAAAAAACTTCAAGGATAATCTACAACTATAGCAGATTTTCATAAAATGGAGTCTATGAATCTATAAATAGCAATATTTTTACTTTACACTGAGTAGTAAGTAAGGAAGCTTTGATAAACTGTATCTTTTTAAAAATTATAATAATAATCTATAATATATTTTTTTCGCAGTTTTTTTAATAGCATTATAGGCTTCATTTGAAAAAAAATTAAAAGAAAACATTTTTATTGTGAAATTAAACTTATAGTTTAACATACCCTGTAGGACAATTACAATTTTAAAAAATTAATATGAAAAAAAAAAGTAAATAAGCCGTGAATCCTCGGGAGGCACTTTTAGTGTGAAAATATCAGACATACTATGCTCAATATATAGAGCGCCCACATTGGGTGCACCGAAATGGGCGAGCCCTATTGCATTCTTTTCTTTCCCTGGCTTCATTGAAGATAGTATTTGATCCCTCCCCCCCCCCTCCAGCCACTCCTGAGTTTTTTCGGCGTGTCTGTGTGCGTGGTGCAGTCTGAGAGAAGGTCTTTGTGCTTCATTTAGGCGATCAGCGTACACAATTCGGGATTCGAACTCCAGCCCCCTTGTTAGATGGTTAAGCAGTTTCGTCCTCTCAGCCACAGATCTCGACAGTTTTATGCAGGTCTACGTACACTCCCCACATGTTACAATGGCATGAAGAGGATCCTGAACTATTTTTAGTCAAGGTCACGTGTTTTTAAAAATGATTTTTTTTTTTTAAATTTCCCCAACAAAACAATGTAAACACGGTGGGAAAAAAATCTCTTTCGCTCACTGTCTTAAAAAAAAAACTGTCTGACGCAACTCACTACCAAGGGTAAGGACGCCCTGAAAGAAGCGGGAAAGTACAGGCGTGAGTAACAGCGCCCTTGGTACCTCCGCATTCCCACGGTCCCTGGCCTGGACCGCCACAACAGCAGCTGTCGCATAATGAATTCATTGGAAGGAAAAAAGGGGGGGGGGGAGATGTAGAGTCGTCTGATGATAAAATGTGTGGAAGGGGAGGGCGTGCTTGGCGCACGGCCATGGGGAATACAAAATAAAAGGGGGGGGGGGTAGAAGGGATAAAAAATACGCTGAAAAAAAAGGGGGGGGAGGATGGAGGATACTACGCGCATTCAAAAGAGTTAGGAGGCTGAGGTCCAAGTTCACCAAATAAAGCCCCTGTGGTCAGCTTTTTGTGAATGGAGGCGGTCAGCGGAGTTTTTTTGTTTTTTTCATCCTTTCGATCTCACTTCCTGCTGGACGCGGACAGGTGTGGGGGAAAAGGACAAGGGGATGAACTCGGTCATTTCATTTGCGAGATAATCTTTGGACACTTGGCCGTGTGTGTGTGACCGCTGGGTGGACAAGACAATATTAGGGCTGTGAGAAAGGAAGAGAAGATAAGTGTCCACTGGTGAAACTGGGTCAGTTGTTGGAACTACTCTTTTGTGTCCCCTAATGTCCGTTACCCAGTTGGTCTTTTGAGAGCTGAATATACAACTGATTGCTTCCGGTTTAGACTCTTTCATACAGTGTCCGTCAGCCTGTGTCCCAGACGCGTTGTCGCTTTTGTTTCTGTCGACCATCTAAGCCTAACATGTTCGAAATTAAGAATAATAACTCACATAATTTTTATCTGTAAGAGGAAATATCCACCAACAAATATCGTCTCGTAAAATAATATTTTCGGCATACCTTTTAAGACTAAGACTGCTTTATTGATCCTTACGGAAATTTGGTGTGATTACAAGGACTCTTTTCTCACTGAATTCCACACAATGACTTTTATTTTAAACGTATTCAATTTTTTTTTGTTTAAACATTTTTATTAGTTGTCTAATAATTACATAATACTTTGTAACACTTGACCTCAACCAAGACAGCAGTCACCAACAATGTCTTCAAAGTTTTCACAAACCACAGATAACTTTGTCACGTGACCCTAGCCTGGGCAGCAGTCAACAACAATTTACTCCTAGATCTACAGTCACTCTCACAGCACAACATCACTGTCCGTGAAACGTGTTGGACACAAGTCATCGTACTAGAAGGTTCTCTTTACTAAAGATTTCTTCAAAACATTCTTCAACCTGGACAGCAGAGTTCCAAACAATGTCTTGAGTGTCAAAGTGCTCACTTGCCAATGGACAAAAGCAAGCTTGACATACATGGATGTTTCTGAGCCAGTTCATCCGGAGCTTTTTCTAAATGTTCAAAGACAAATTTCTTAAAATTTTATTTTTTTTTTAAATTCAGTACTGAAGAGATTACCTTGCCAACAACACATAAGACACTAACATAAGTTTACGGTTTACACAACAGTTCACGTTAAAATTGTTCATAAACTGTCCAAACTTGACGATCACTGGGTTGTCCATTGTCCTGTGTTGTAGACGAATGGAGTTGTTGAGATTCTTTCGAAAGGACCTGTCCTTATTTTCTATGGAAGCCATCAAACATAGTTTTGATTTGCATCCCCTGGACTATCAGATAACAAAACATTTTTCATTTTTTTTATTAAAAAAGTACACATGTAATAATTTCTGGTCTAAAAATCTGTGCATATTTCCGGGCTTGACAAGACCTTTTCACATTATGCTACTGTAGTTATAATTTGTCTTTTCTTTGAGATAAAGGCACGCTAAGAGATAATGTTTATTCTCTCTTCAAACAAGGAAACCCCATCTTTCTAAGTTCAAAGAACTCTTTTGTTCCTTTGGCAATTAAAACGCTAAGAACACAATCCAACTTTCTGATGTAAGCTTTAAATGTAGGTTTAATGTTTAAGTGAGACTGTGGTATGATGGTTATATTTGGTTTGCTTTTGTTATAAATTTTTTAGTTATGAAAATACACAGTTCTTAAAGGCAATATTCCTCAAGTGTTTGAAATCATCTCTTTAAAAGACTATATCACTCTAAGCGTAATATTTACATTTGAACACCTAATATAAGACAGGTTCCTACTGTTACTGCATGAAATTATTCGGTATACAATTAGTCGTCCAAAGAAAAAACTGGCCGGACAACTTAAAAGAATAGATCGGCCTCTCTCTTAATACCCCTGCTAAGAACATAATTTTTCTTTCTTGAAGTAACGTCTGTATTATATAAGATAAGTAGATAAGATAAGAACAGCTACTGGCCGGGAAATAGTGGAGGGATTTGGTTACACGAGCTGTCACAGCACTCCTACCACGAAAGTCAAGGGACAGATGAGACATTGGTCTGTATTGAATATGTATATATATATATAAGATATGCCTACAATTTGCTAATATTTAATCTCTAATAGGGAAGGAAAGCTAGCTTTGGTATTTCTTTTACGCTAACTAAAAACGGACGTCACGTGACTGTATAATAATGCTAAATTAGACATGAGATTTGTTTAGACTTATAAGACACAACGTAATGTTTCAAACAGGATCATTTATAATAATAATAAAGACTTGTCTTCGAGTCCGAAGATTAATGAGGAATGCAGTATTTCCCGTGGGTACGCAGCCCCACCTGTGACCTAGATATTTTGCAAATCTTAAGGCAGACATAACCATTGTCCGCCGGAGGTCGATTTAGATTTTCTTGTCGTCGTCGACGTCCGTGCAGCGGGGTTTCTTTTGATCTCAAATATTCAGCGGCTTTTGTAAGTGACCTCCAGCTGCCTCGTTCTTAAGCTGCATGCAACCAGATGCTCTCTTCTATGTCTATTAAAGCAAAGTGGCGCCTAAGCTGGCCTTTAAAGCGTTTCCGTGAGACACCTCTGATACAATGACCACCTTTCAGATCACCAAAAAAAAAAAAAAAGACTGCCTTTGGCATACGTTCGTCCCCCATACGGGATACGTGTCCTGTCCAGCGTAACTGTCGGACCATATAAGAAGTCCCTCTATACCGTCCATACCGGCTTTCGCAAGGACATCGCTGTTTGCAGATATAATAGTAAACTTATTAAGTTTATTATTATTAGATCATGCACTAAAAGTCAACATCCAGGTAGGAGAAGATCGATATTAGTTCATCGGAAATCTGCACATTGTTCAAGGATAGAGTTTTCTATACGTTTTTTGGTGTGATTCACTTACCACCCTCTGAGCCTGACTGCGTGAATATCTGATGCAGGACACTAAGGATGTCAACGAGTTACATTATCAACACGTCCCTTGCTGATATCATTATGGTGCAGATAATTATATTTCACGTCTTCCGTTGTCGCTTTGTCTCCGATACTAAGTCTTTACATTTAGATATTGAAACAGAAATGTGTTCATGTAAGCCAGTGACCATTGTTTTCCTTACCTGATAATTTATATAAGATCTAAGAAAATATAAATAAGTGGCGTGGCGTATGCTTTCAGTGGATATGACAATTTGATTTTCAAATTGGGCTGAAGCGGATCTCAATCTAAGTAAGGTTGGCCTACAAATCTTTGTCTTAAAAACAAATATACACTTTTAAAGATGACGTTAATGTTGCCTGAGAGAGAGAGAGAGAGAGAGAGAGAGAGAGAGAGAAAGAGAGAGGAAAGAAAAAGTTCTGTCCAGTGGCTCAACAATATTTCAATTCAGTGTCAACTTGCAGTGATCTCATTGTTCCGTTTCTTTCCGATCTGCATGTGCACATTCTATTTCCTTTCAAATTGCCCTTTTTGTTACCCTTTAAGTGAGAGTAATTTCCCTTTCAGACCTTGCGATCTAGGACAGATGATTTAAAGGTCATCTGTTGCTGTGGCCCACGGTTAACGAAGGTGTCCTGTGGCCAGCACAACAACCAACCGTCTTTACTTTTCCCCCAACTAGTGTCAGGTACCCATTAGAGCTGGGTCGAGTCAGAGGAGCCCAAAGATCCCAAAATAAATAAAAAAATCCCATTCATCACCAGGAATCGAACCCGGGACCACCAATTCGGAAGCCAAGCGGTTTACCGCTCAGTCACTCCTTTATGTGAGTGGGCCGCTTGAAGGCACGTAATGTGTCGCACATGTTGACCTATGCGTTCTAAATTTCGTTTATTTAAATTTTTATATAGATTTCTGTAATTCATCCGCGAACACTTTCTCCAGATTTTGTTTAACGTGTAACATTTTGGTCTCGATAATGAGTCAGGTGGGGATGCATCGAAACATTAAAACTAATAGAAGTAGGGTCATAGACGAGGGGGGGGGGTGTCGTCTCTGTACGCCGTTCTTGTACACAGTGTACACAAACACTATTTATTAAGTGTGTACACGTTCTTAACATATCATTAGCCGCTAACGCTACCAGCGTACACGCTAACATCAGTAGCAGAACGTTCGTACTACGGAACCAACACAATGGTGCCATGGGTCACATCACTCTGACCTTTCAAGAGGTCTGACCTTGTCTACGAGTTGAACAAACCTTTTTTTTTCTGGGTTAATAATGCGCTTGGAAAATATCTTTTTTTTTTTTTAAATTCTTCTACTAAATGTCAGTGCGGTTCCTTTCCACTATAATCTTCTGGAGCGCCTCGTTTTCACTTCATACCTCATTCAAGTCATTTGTGGACATTGTTATGGTCTGACTTAATATACGACTATTACATACTTTGTCCGATATAATAGTATCATACGTCTCTCCCCCCCCCCCCCTCACTCTATTCTGTCTCTCTCTCCTTTAATTTTATCTTTTCCTGGTTCCGATATCTCTCACAGTAATTTCTCGCTATTTCTTTCTCACTATCTCTCACTCTTCTCTACGTCCTATTCTTTCATTACTCTCTACAGCTTCTCTTTATCTCTCTCTCTCTCTCATTTTATCTTCCGATCGATAGATCCCTCTCTCTCTCTCCCTTTCCTTATTTTTTAGCGGCCTCCGAAAGGGGAAAAGACGCTATTAGTTTTGTGTGGAATGTCTGTCCGTCCGTCCCGTTTAGATTTCGTAATCTAGAATAGATATAGAAAATCCGACGCCATGATATTTTACACCTTTCAAAGTTATGATGCATCGGCTACTTTTTTCTTTTCTGAAAGTGAACCATTTAATTTTTAAAATCAACCATGCAAGCAGTTTTTTCATAAAAATACACCATTTTTAAAACTATTCACTATTAATAGTAACAAATACAGGAGGCTATTTAGTAAGGGAGATTAAAATTCTCTATATTATTAACACGTTTATGCAAACGGTTTTAGAATTTTTTGTCAAAAAATATTTTTTCATACAAATGTATTGCCAAGTTATGTAAGTTCTGTCATATTAACTAGTACATTTACAAAAAAAAAAGAAAAAAAATGGTACAAAATTAAGGTAAGTTTTTTTTTTTTAAAAGAGAAAACATCTATTTAATATGCAAATAAGTGGAACATAATTTAAACAACAATTAATAAGTAGTTTTTCATACTATCTAAATCATGCAAAGTATAGAGCACACAAGGATACACAAGACACCTAACTAAGGATGTTTTTATTTTTTAACGAGGACTTGAATAAGAGATTGACCCTATACAAAACAATTAGATCAAAAAGATAATCATTATATGAAATCAGTTATGCCAGGTTTCCCTTCATTTTCACCCATTCCCTTGGTCTGCTGGACCGTTGGGACACCACACAAGTACGGGGACGAGGCGACCTTAAAACTCACTGTCCGCTTCCTTTCACGTGGAGTAATTCTCAGCATGGTTCAATACTAATGAGGTTTCTGATTCGGTACCTGAAACAAAATACAACTTTTAATTTTTTATTATCTCCCCTACATTATTTACTCTTCTGTGTAGTAACTCGAAGCTACCAGAATTCGATGTTTTAAAAAAAAAACAAAAAACATCCTAATTATAGTCTTTTGGCAATCTTGATGCGTACACAATGTGACAAAAATATAATAAATACTCTATCACTTCACAACAGTATGGTCAAGCAAGCAATAAAAAAATGGCCACAACTCTTTAAAAAAAAAGGCCACAATTCTTTAAAAAAAAAATGGCCACAATTCTTTAAAAAAATGCAATGCACCAAATGATAAAACGAACCAAAAAAAAAAAAGAATTTAAGAAAAAATTTCACACCTAGCAATAAACCGTCTGCTACATGTCACTGCGACACCTCCTCATTCAAAAATTAAGCTATTTTTGAAGAACTTTTTCACGTGAATTGGGTTTAATCAAGTAAACATTTATTTTTGACAATATAAGCACTGGGTGGACTAAGTGATAGAGCAATTAGCTTCTAAATTGAAGGTGGAAGTTTTAATCCTGAAGAAAAATTGTTTTTTTTTTTTTTCATCTTATGCAAGAACGATGGGTATCTGACATGTTTTAGGGATATTGCTGGCTGCATGTTACCATTGATAACCAGAGGCGTAGGGACATTGCTGGCTGCATGTTACCATTGATAACCAGAGGCGTAGGGACATTGCGGGCTGCGTGTTACCATTGATAACCAGAGGCGTAGGGACATTGCGGGCTGCGTGTTACCATTGATAAACAGAGGCGTAGGGACATTGCGGGCTGCATGATACCATTGTTAAACAGAGGCGTAACTGAAACGGAAGAACTGTTCTTCTCGTTGTACGCAGAATATTTGACATCGTCAATTCTTTGACAGGGTATGGTGGCCGAGGGTCCCGGGTTCAAATCTTGGTAAGACTGGGACTTTTAATTTCGGGATTTTAAGAATGCCTCCTGAGTCCATCCAACAGTTATGGGTTCCTGACATTAACTGAGGGGAAAAAAAGCGGTTGGTCGTTGTGCTGGCCACATGACAGCGTCGTTAACCGTCGGAGAAACAGATGGCCTTTAATTCATCTGCCCTATAGATCCCAAAGCCTGAAATGGGTGCTTTACTACTAATTGTTTGAATATAGTATATATATATTTTTTATGTTAAAAGATAATTCGATTGGAAACATTGAACAGAAATAAAGAGTTTTAACGACACAATTTGCAATGTCTTAAGGAAAGCGTCTGTTGTCTTAACACTAGACGGAATACAAGACCAGCGATCAAACCACAGAAGACGCATCCTAGTGCCTGTGTACGGGAGAGGGTGTTTGTGTGTGTGTGTGCGCGTGTGTGCTTCGAGATTCTTGCCCCCTAGGGAGAAGCTGTTAGTCCAGAGCCATTCCCACATGGGTCAAGCTGTACTCACTCGTTGCCCCCTGCAAGTCTCCCATGGAGTGGGGGAAATTCCAAAATGATGGAAGAGCTGAGAGCCAGGCAACAGTCGTGAGACGGGGGGTGGGGGTGTGGGGTGGAGGAGGGGGGGCAGGAGGGAAAGGGGCGGGAGTTCGCGAGACGGGGAGCGTCACACAGACAAATGCCTGCACGTCAAAAACTTTGAAAGTTAAGAAAGGATAATAAGAGCTCATTAAAATTAAAGCCAGTAAACATGGTTAGGGTTTGGGTTAGGGTAATAAACTATACTTTAAAAAAATACATCGCGATGAGATTAAAAAACAAACAAACAAAAAAAAAAGGCACGAATCTTTAAAAAAAAAAAAAAAAAAAAAAAAAATCAACAGCATATCACCCGCTTCTCCTGCATAATGTAGATGTGTGTATCGTTCTTTGCCTATACTTTGTATGTATAAGAACACCGCACAAAAAGTAAGTTATTATTCAGGTGAACAATGATTATCATATCTTGTTCTGGGAACGGAAGGATTCCCACAAAATTTCATCGCAGATGTTATTAATTGCATTTTTTTTCTCTTTGCAGCGAATCCAGCAGTGGCGTTTCCTACAAGTACATCGGAACCCTTGGTCCCTATGCAGGCCACAGGTCAACCTGTTTTGTCAGCTCTGATGAAAACATCTCTAACACTTGAATGCAGATAAATACAGGCCTTTCGGGCATCTTTGCGACCCTAAGTATAACAAATAACATTTAGGCTGTTAGTTAGTGAACGGCACTTCTCTGTCCACTTTATTAGAAAACTCCCCAGTGGACAGTGTCAAGGGAGACTACAATTATGTTTCCATGTAAGGAAAGGAAGAAAAATAAGAAATAAAAAAAAAAGTGTACAAAATACTGGGGGAAAAAAACAAACAAAACTTTACAAAGTATAATTGTAACAATTAGTTTGGATCAATCGTGTCATTAAATTTGTGGTAGATCTAGATCAACAATAATAAATCTGTGCGAAATATTTTACCAACTGTTTTTGTTTAGCTCTATTTTATGCTTTTAGCTTTCTCAATACATTATGACCCTATCACATACCTAGAACAATTATGAAATGGGTATCTAAATGAATTTTACTGTTAATCGCTTTTTGAGAAGCATTTATGAAAAAAAGGCAAAAAGGGGGGGGGGGGAACGACATGAATTCGAACTCATGGCCCAAGCCTCCTCATGCATACACACCAACCACTCTGCTAGTGAAGTGCTTATGAACACAGAAGATTGTATAATTATCTATTGTTTGTTTCAAACTTACCTTAAAAGCGGCGACATATAAAGGGGAATAATTCAGGGTATACCAGTACTTCAGTCAGACAGAGTGAGTTGATATACGCTTTGTAAAAAGATAATACAAGAATAATGCTCTACAAGCGAGATATTGTAAAGTCAATCGCCTGATCTACCCAATAAATCTTGTTTTGAAAATCTTTGGTCTGTGTTTTGCATTACATGTTTCAATATCTGCACGGATGCCGTATTAGAATGATATTATACACTGTGATGCATGGGCGTAGCCAGGATTTTTTTTCGGGGGGGGGGGGGGGTTTTGGGGGGGGGGTGAAATTCCCCCCCCCCCGCGAAAAAAAAATGTATTTATGTGTGTGTGTGTGTGTACATAGTCTTTATTACATTCTGACCCTTCATTCTTTCGGAAGACGTTTATTGTGCCCTAGAATAGGTTCTTCCATGAGTTAGTGAAAAAATTGTAGATTCCCCGACATTACTAGCAAAGGGGTCTGGGGGAGCGCTAGGAGCTCCCCCAGCGCGGGGCGAAGCCCCGCCGCCAAGCACTATTTCTGATATTGAAAACCAACAAAATGCATATTCTGAGGTATCTACAGTGCATTTTCCTGCTATTAAAAAGTTCTATTTCAAAAACCTAATGTGTTATTCTTACTGACTTAGACCCTCCCTCGTCGTTCGGCGCATTTGCCATCAAGCTGTTTCCATAAAATTGTGGACTCCCCGCCATTAATAGCAAGGGGGTCTGGGGGAGCGCCAGGAGCTCCCCAGCGCGGGGCTTCGCCGCCAAGCACTATTTCCGGTATTGAAAGCCAACAAAATGCATATTCTGAGGTATCTACAGTCCATTTTAATGCTATTAAAAAGTTTTATTTCAAAAACCTAATGTACTATTCTTACTGACTTAGACCCTCCCACGCCGTTCGGAGCATTTGCCATCAAGCAGTTTCCATAAAAATCTGTCAATGGGTAATGTCTGAAGCCTCTTCCCACCTACCATGAGGACCTCCATGAATGAGTGGCGTCAAGTTGTACTAGGATATCATTGCAACTCTTCTTATGCGTAATTCATTTTGTCGGAGAACATGTCCCGCAAACCTCATGCGTCGTTCTCTCACAATCTTACTAAGGGGTCGACTCCCAGTTCGGCATAGGATTTCCTTGATTTAGATCCGATCTCTATAACTGACTCCTAAAATCTGTCTTAGCCATCTTTGTTGAGCTACATTTAGTGTTTTTCGATTTCGGCAGATGACTATTCACTGCAGTTTATTAATGGAGCCCTGCCACTGGTAAAAATGTGTAACCTCTCTTGAATACACTCTTGGAATTAAGTGACTGTAGTTTGCTTTAGATTTTATATCGAAAAGAGAAGTTTTATCGTCAAAATCTTCTGTTGGGGGTTTTCCACCTCAAAATGCTCTGTAGGGGGATCTTAGACTCAAAACCATCTGGAAGGGTTTTAAACTTTTAAAAAAAAAGCCATCTGTAGAAGAAACTCAAAACCCCCGATTGGCTTGGCTACGCTCAAATAATTTTAGTGTGTAATTTGCTTTTTTTTTTATATTGAAGATGTATTTTTAGCACCAAACCCCTCTGAATGGGGGTTTAAACTCAAAACCCCTTTCGGCAACGCTCATAGCATTTTGAGTGCGTAATTTGCTTTTTTTCTTACACTGAAGATGGCGGGGGGCTTAAACCCAAAACCCCTTTGACTACGCTCATAGATTTTAGAGTGAGTAATTTTCTTTTATTTATATTGAAGAGGTACTTTTTAGCTTCAAACTCCACTGGAGGGGAGTTTAAACTCAAAACCCCATAGACTACACTCATAACATTTTTAGTGTATAATTTGCTTTTTTTTTTATTATTAAAGAGGTATTTTTTACCTTCAAACCTTTTACCTTTAAACTCAAAACTGAGTCAAAACCCATTTAGCTACGATCATAACATTTTGAGTGCGTAATTAGCTATTTTTTTTTATATTAAAGAGGGGGTTTATCGTAAATTTTAGACGGGGTTTTAAAATCAAAATCTTCCTTAACTGTGATCTTGGAATTAGGGGATTTTCGTTTGCATTTTGTTTTTGTTTTGTTATATAGAAGAGGGGGAGATAACTGCAAAAACCCCAGGTAGGGGGTTTAAAACTCAAAACCCCTGGTAGGGGGTTTAAAACTCAAAACCCCTGGTAGGGGGTTTTAAACTCAAAACCCCTAGTAAGGGTTTTTAAACTCGAACCGCTCTGGTAGGGGTTTTAAACTCGAACCCCCCTGGTAGGGGGTTTTTAACTCGAACCCCCCTGGTAGGGGTTTTTAAACTCGAACCCCCC
>NC_074718.1:39067003-39195317 GCF_947242115.1 Biomphalaria glabrata | reverse complement strand
AAACAAACAACAAACAAACAAACAAACAAACAACAAGAAATATTTTAAAATACTTAAAAAAAAACAAAGCTTTTATTAAGCGTACTTGTATCAATTTGTTTGGGTCAGTCATGTAATTAAATTTGTAATAGATCTTGACTAACAATAATGAATATGTGCGATTGGAAATATTTTTACCAATTGCTTTTGTTTAGCGCCATTTCATGTTTTTAGTCTTTGTTAACATTTAGAGCCAAATGGCTCGTTACATTATTTTCTTTCCTTTACCGAACACACAAAATGAGACACTTGGCTGTGAACGTCAGTGTGCAGCTTTTAAGTCTGATAATAAAATTGTATGCACTTCGAGAGACGGGTCCGTATTGTATAAGGGGCGTTTTCTTTGGAATATGCACTGTGTATGACATCGTTCTAACATAGCATGAGTTTGTTGAGCATAACACCAGTCTAGCGAGGCATTGGCGCACTGTGTATAATACAGTTCTAACATAGAATCAGTACATGACACCATTCTAAGATCACATCAGTGCAGTGTACATAACATTATTCAAATATATCATCACTGCATTGTGCATACGACCTTTTCAACATGGCAACATTGTGCATGACACCATTCTAACATGGCCTCAATGCACTGTACATATCATCATTCTAACATGGCCTCAATGCACTGTACATAACATCATTCTAACATGGAACCAATGCACTGTACATAACACCATTCTAACATGGAACCAATGCACTGTACATAACATCATTCTAACATGGAACCAATGCACTGTACATAACATCATTCTAACATGGTCTCAATGCACTGTACATAACACCATTCTAACATGGAACCAATGCACTGTACATAACATCATTCTAACATGGTCTCAATGCACTGTACACATCATTCTAACATGGAACCAATGCACTGTACATAACATCATTCAAACATGGTCTCAATGCACTGTACATAACATCATTCTAACATGGTCTCAATGCACTGTACATAACATCATTCTAACATGGTCTCAATGCACTGTACACATCATTCTAACATGGAACCAATGCACTGTACATAACATCATTCAAACATGGTCTCAATGCACTGTACATAACATCATTCTAACATGGTCTCAATGCACTGTACATAACATCATTCTAACATGGTCTCAATGCACTGTACATAACATCATTCTAACATGGAACCAATGCACTGTACACAACACCATTCTAACATGGTCTCAATGCACTGTACATAACATCATTCAAACATGGTGTCAATGCACTGTACATAACATCATTCTAACATGGAACCAATGCACTGTACATAACATCATTCTAACATGGAACCAATGCACTGTACATAACATCATTCTAACATGGTCTCAATGCACTGTACATAACATCATTCAAACATGGTCTCAATGCACTGTACATAACATCATTCTAACATGGAACCAATGCACTGTACATAACATCATTCTAACATGGTCTCAATGCACTGTACACATCATTCTAACATGGAACCAATGCACTGTACATAACATCATTCAAACATGGTCTCAATGCACTGTACATAACATCATTCTAACATGGTCTCAATGCACTGTACATAACATCATTCTAACATGGTCTCAATGCACTGTACATAACATCATTCTAACATGGAACCAATGCACTGTACACAACACCATTCTAACATGGTCTCAATGCACTGTACATAACATCATTCAAACATGGTGTCAATGCACTGTACATAACATCATTCTAACATGGAACCAATGCACTGTACATAACATCATTCTAACATGGAACCAATGCACTGTACATAACATCATTCTAACATGGTCTCAATGCACTGTACATAACATCATTCAAACATGGTCTCAATGCACTGTACATAACATCATTCTAACATGGAACCAATGCACTGTACATAACATCATTCTAACATGGTCTCAATGCACTGTACATAACATCATTCAAACATGGTGTCAATGCACTGTACATAACAACATGACAATCGCATTTAGACAATCGTGGTTCAAAAATCAAATGTATAGCTCAAAGAAATATTTACATAGCAAACAAGAACATAAAACTAAAATGTTATTTAACCTTGGTTAGGCCAATAATAGAATATGCATTCTCTGTTTTGGAACCCGTTAATTCAAGAGAATATAAAGAAACTACAAGAGACACAAAATAGAGCTGTGAGATTCATAACAAACATATATTCATATTTGATTAGAGGAACACAATTAGTAAAATCACTAAATTTAGAGGCACTTTCAGGATAGAATACTACAAAGTAAAGAAACAATAATGCATAAAACAATGAACCATACTTTGAAATTCAAAAACAAAACCTTAAGAAATACTCAGAATGACACAAAGGTAAATACACCTTTCTTATTCCATATGCTAGTACAAATTTGTAAAAATGCTCCTTCATTCCTAGTGCTATTAGAGTATGGAGTGGGTTGCCAGAGTCAGCCAGGAAAACCTATGACATGCAGAGTTTAAGTCACTGATTAACATGCGTGACTAGATTGACCCAGGTACACGCGTTGGGTGTAAATTATTTCCTTTATTTTTTTTTTTTTTTTTAAGTAACGTCTGTGACGTCACATCAAAATTCCATAAGGATCAATAAAGCAGTCTTAGTCTTAGTCTAAGTCTTAATAATTTATAAGATAAGAAATTCACATGTACAGTACAAATGAAAGAAAGACGTTACATCAAATCACATGTACAGTACAAAGATGTTGATGACAATGAGAATGTGTTCCACTGACGAAGCACTGATACCAAAACATTTAGGGAAAAAATGCGTTTTGTTAGAAACATAATTATATATATATATATTTTCTTAAATATTGGTACCCTAAATGTCTGTCTATCCGTCCTAGTGGCTATACATCTCACGAAGGACCATGTCCTGCTTCAGCACACCTCTCCATTGAGATCGCTCAGGAACTTTTATTCACTATGAGCGAAACTCAATGAGTTACTTGTAGATCTTCACGACTTCGTCCCCACCCGAATTTCGGCTTTTGCCGGTTGGCTTTTTATTTTTTTCATCTTTTTTCACTGATATTCTTTTCACCTTCCCGAATGTAATATGTTGTTTGTTTTATTTCCGTCACTAAAGTTGGGCTTTCATATAATTGGCTCGACTCCTGGTTAATGCATACCCTCCATCCAGTTTCATCTCTTATAGCTCCATACATTTTAACTTAGCAGATTTTGGTTATCAGTGTCCAGGTCTCACATTGAGATATGACTACTGTTTTCTTCTTAGTTTTTTTTTTGTTTCTTGATATTGTTTATACTGGTTGCCTTGGAGACCCTCAATGTAGTCCCTTAGATTTAGTTAAGAAATAAAAAAAAACCAAAATGTAACGGACTTATACCCGATATAACACTTATCTTATCTTATATTATACAGACGTTACTTCAAAAAAGAAGATGATTACGTCCTACGTGTTATGCATTTAGTCATGCATATTAACCAATGACTTAAATTCTGCCAAGTCACTGGTTTCCTGGCTTTTGTTCAAGATCTTGCAGAGAATTCAGAGATATTGTATTTCAATGTTATGCCGAGAAACACAAATGAAAGTAGATGTCAACAGACTCCGTCTTAAAACGCCCCCCTCCATAAAAAAAAATCTCCTCTGTCTTAAAGAAGTAGTATTACTTTTGATGACATTGGTCAATCTGCGGCAACAGTGACCGTTTGAATCTGTCAGACGTGACCCAGACATCATGTGACGTGAACAAGATCCGTTAGTCTCTCAACACATCTGCTGTTTGGGGACGTTAAGCTAGGCTCGCCCCCCCCCCTCTCTCTTTTCCATCCCCCCATCGCTCCCTGACTTTCCTTTCGCCAAGTATTACTGAGGACATGTTCATTCATAAATTCGGCCAGCCGGTCCACTACTGTGTGTGTGTGTGACTCCATTCAGCGCCCACATCTGCCACAAGGGAGTAAAGACCAACGAGACGCCCATTCAGTACAAACCAAAAAATGAGGAGTGAGAGAAAGTGTTGATTGAGAGGCTTAGTGTGAGTGTGTGTGTGTGTGTCTTAGAGAGGGAAGGAGAGAAGAGAGAGCGAATGGAGGGGTGAAGAGGGATGGGGTTTCAGCCTCTCCTTCCCTTTGGTCACACTCATTGACCGCTTTGTCAACGTGGGCGCTGAGCTGTGGGGCGCTGGTTTCGGAGAGTGTGTCGGGAAAGGGCCGGAGGGGTGTGGGCTGTAGAGGATATAAAATATGCAACCAATTGTGTTCTGACACAGACTGATAACACGTATGATCACACACACACACACACAGATACACAGACCCATGCACATGGAAAACACACACATACACGGTGATACACACCCATGCGCATTGCATACACAAGCACGCGCACCAAACACACGTAAAACAAACCAGTTGAGCTGACCATTCATGAAAACGAAGGAGCCATACTCCCAGAACTAGCTTGCGTCCTTGTCAGATTCAACCACTGCTACATACACATCATAGATGTTGTCTTATTCGTTGTGCAGCATCAGGCCTTACCATAGAGCTCATCGACGAACGTAGGAAATTTAGGCACTAGAAATTTAGGCACCGGACATCTACACACCCGGAAATGTAGGCCAATAAAATGGGGGCACTTTTTGACAAGGTGGAATATAAGCACCTGAAAAATAGGCTCTCTTATCTGGATAGGATCTGGCCCGCGGGCCGTAATTTGGGCATCACTGTTTTACACTATATCGAATTTCAGCTCCCTTCTCTTACTGAACACTACTTTTACACAGTGACGGTACTTCAGCCGTGCCAGACCATCAGAGTCTTTCCAGTTTCGTGGTATCTATGAAAGAACTGTTAGACCAAAGGGAAATGACTGTGTACCACAACGTAGACATCCTTGTATTTCTTCAAACGCTTATAGATTTGCCGGGAAGATTAATGCTTGTAGACTTCCCGGAAAGATTAACGCTTGTAGTACTTCAAGTTCACGGTAAGATTACTTTTTGTAGTACTTCCCAGTAAGATTAGTGCTTGTAGTACTTCCAAGAAAGATTAGTGTTTGTAATACTTCGCGGGAAGATCAGTGCTTCTAGTATTTCTTGGTAAGATTTGCTTGTAGTATTTCTCTGGAAGATGAGTGCTTGTGGTATTTTCCGGGAAGATTAGTGCTTGTAGTATTTCCTGTGATGGTTAGTAAGCTTTGAATTTCCAATGATATATTCCTCCCCTCCCCATACGCTAAGTGTATTACTTTGTTTTGATGAAGTTCATGCTTGAAGTCAATCACAATAATCCGCTTTTTGTTGACACTTTGATCTTTCAATAAGATACCGATAGAGAAACAAAAAAGAACAGAAAGCAATATGAATAAATGTGAGGACGATGACATGGAGCACAATTAAATAAAAAAAAAAAACGGAATAAAATGAAAAGAGAAATATTTGGAGAAATTTTGTAATAAATAAACGAAATAATCAAGGAGAAGGGCGTCACATTGAAAGGTCACTGTTGCCAACTACAGAATACCAATTACTGAGTGTTTCAAGACAGGAGCGAAGACATTAGATTCTACACTGCTGAAAAGTGCTCACAATTTTGTATACGGCTTAACTCTTTCTCTCCTAACTGACGATACCAACGTTGATTCCACCTGAATGTGGTAAATAATTACGAAGAGAAAGAGTTAATGAATCTAAGAAATTTAGGCAGCTTTTCTTTTGTATCATGAAAAAAGCAGTAAGAATCGTTATAGTTGCTACTTTTGATATGGTCACCAATAGCCCACAGCCTAAGGATAAAATATACGTTAAAACATTTTAATTATGTTCAAAATTAAGGTCGCTATTAAAGAGTGCCTAATTTCCCGGGTGCCTAATTATCCTGTTGCCTAAATTTCTAGGTGCCTAAATTTCCGGGTGCCTAAATATCCGGTGCCTAAATTTCCAGACACCCCTTCCGTATTTTAGATCGGATGCTATGGGTCTGCCGTCATGTATGAACAGCGTCAGTAGTTGTGTTATTATCCAGTAGACAAAAACATATCTATGAGTATCTATCGAAAAGATATATACAAAAGTACTACAAATAAAGACTTTCTATCTAAAAGTGAAGAAAAAAACAACTTCACTAATTTAAATACAATTACCCAAAATTCATTATCAACTTACAGTAGCATTGTCAATTTACAATAGAGCCCATTAGTAATAAGGGAAAAAGGGGGGGGGAGAAATTAAATGGCTTTTTTTTTTTTGGTGAAAAAGGGGGGGGGGTCTGGGCGTTGTTTGATTGGCCCGTTCTGTTTACGTGACGAAATGCGTGGGTAAGGATCAATAGGGTTAGGAAACGTAGCACATTGTTAGTCAAACACACTCACCCTGTAACAAACACACACACACACACACACACGGATAAAGTTTATTAACATAGAGACACATGCACAAACACACAGATACACACACACACACACACACACATCCGTGTACTAAAACACGAGTAACACTTGTGGGCAGTTAAAAAAAAAAAGAAAAGAAGCTATGAATGAATCTCGAACGCACACACGCACGTACTCACTGACACGCGGGGGGGGGGGGCAGTGGCGCTAGATCATTAACGCGGGCGTCGTCTCAAGGCTTGACGTTAAAACCTGGCTGGATGAGATGAGGGGTCGTGGCGGCGGGAGATTGGGGGGGCTATAAAGCCATTAAAATAATAAGGGCTTCCTTAGGAGGTGCGGCTTTCCACATCAGCTTATTAACTTCAATGAATTTAAGAGCCGGGCTATTCCATCAGGTGAAATGCATTGAACCAACATCGCCCCTGGAATGTTGTTTTTGTTTTACATATTTCGGATGTTGCTTCAGAGTTGAAGATAATTACTTCCTAGTCCAAACCTCCCGCAGGACGACGGGGGATGGGAGCGGGAAGGGTTTGAACCCGGGACCATCGATAAATCTGAACGACAGTCCAGCGTGCAAACCGCACGACCAGGCAGCCATCCTGAATAGAGATAAATGAAGGGGGCTGTTGATACACGCTCGTTGGATCGTAGTTCAAGTTTATAACAAATAAATATTATATATTTGACTAGAGTAACACCATTAATAAAATCCTTAAACTTTGAGATCCTTTAGGACAGAAGACTGAAAGTAAATTAGCAATAATACTGTAATAACTTAAGTGAGGCAACTCAACGAGGCACATAGATGTTTATTTACACGACATCACAGGTACACAAAACAACATCTATCTTAGGCACAGTCTTTTCACTTCTGCTCTCTCAACTTGGGCGGAAATCGTTCTCACTTCTCTTCCTAATGGTGACATCCTTTTTAGTCTAGTTTACCACAGTGCCTTCTAGCTTAGATGACGGTGCGCATGGCAGAGTTATATCAATTCATTAAACCATGGAACTATACTAATGGAACAACAGCTCCTAGTTTTTACTAGGGGAGTGCCGTCGCGCATCATTTTCACGCATGGTGCAATATGGAGAAATTCAGGAGGATGCAAAAGAAGAAATTTACTCCTCCAGTCACATGGACTGACCTTCAATGAGAGTAAAACTTTCCTACGCTTTATTTTATTAGATCTCTAAAAACTTCATCCATTTTCTCACAATGTTTTGTGATTTATAAAATTTTCCTGAATAAAAGATCGTCACAAAAGTTATTTTTTTAAGGCCACCCCATTAAAATTGCTGTTTTCAGTACTTTCATATTTGGGTATTTTACACAAAATCTGGATTTTTTTTATGTACATGAAATCATTATCATCTGTCCCGCGTAACTAAATCCTCCACTTTTCCCGGTCACCAATGTTCTTAACAAGAGAGAGAGGCTGGTCCATTATTTGCGTAGTCCAGCCAGCTTTTCTTCTGACAAACCTTTTTTCGTTTATTCTCTTAAAGGATATTTTTTTTAAAGTTAGTCTTACAAAATACAATTCCAAACCAACTCATGCAGTTATCGTCTTTTCACAGTATTGAGGAGTCATCCTTTTTGCCAGCCAGAGTGTTAATTGGCAAAAGTAAAAAATTCATTATTTTAATTTTTTTAGTAAATATTCACAACTATATCTTTTATATAATAATATATTTTTTTTAATAATAATATCTTTTATATATACATGCTTCAATAGATCTAATAAATGATTAACGCGGCCCTACCAATATGGGTATATTAATACTTAAATCTGGGTATTTTAAATTTCGAATGCGCATTTTAAAAAAACCGAACTTATCTATAGATCTCTTATATCTAGAAAATCTAGATCTACAACACCCTGACTTAGACTATGGTTCTAGATCTATTTAAAAATATTTTAAAAAAAATAACTCAATAGATCTAATAAAGTCATGATTTCCACTCTATTTTCTCTACATCTAGACCACACATGAGATCAATATGAATGTTTATAGATCTAGTGACTCTAGTCTACGTCTAGAACTCTAGATCTATCCGAATCTATCGATCATCTATAGACTCATTAGACTGTATTATATTTATACTGTAACTGTATTAATTAGTGTATAGTGACGGTAATTATAGTCACTATAATCAATAGTGTATTGCCTGTAGATCTAGTACCTGTACTAATATTAGTAGATGTAGATCTATAATAATAATACTTTTTAATAGTAGAAAGTAGATTTATAATCTATCAATTCTATCTAATCTAGATCTAAATCTAGACTTCACTTTCACATCACATGATTATTAATACAGACAGTGAATGAAACGAATGCAGTGATTATATTATAGTTATATAGTTTATACTGATTATACTTATAGCTCTGCCAGTTGATTATCATCATCATCATAGATAATAATCTAGACTAGTATTCAAGATCTATAAATAATCATAGTCACCGTGATAGTGCCCTTTTTAGTCAATGTAGTCAAGTCAAGATAGTGAAACATAAACTCGAAGGTTTAATACAATACAGTATAAGTAGAGTCTATGAGTTAGTATAAGTATAAGATCTAATTATTTTGTTTCTTTGTATGTCAATGTCTCTATTAAAATAATTAATATCATCAGCCATATCATTTTAAATATTAAAATAGTAGACATAGATTTCTATATTATAAATAGATAGATTAGATCTATAAAATATAATTTTACAAACTTTAGAAATGATTGATTTTATTTTTAATTGATTGATTTTAATTGATCAGCCTTCTAGACTAGATAGAATCTAGCATCTCTAGCTAGACTCTAACTTGTAGTTTGTAGATCTTGGAATTGGATCGAAATTCACCTTCCTAAATTGTCTCTAAAGTCTGTAGCTGATTTGAGAGGTCCAACGAGGCAAGAGTCTATTCTATTACTATTAGTACTCTGTCTCTTGATCTATCAAGTAGGCCTACTTAGCTTGTGCATTAGCCTTAGCCATAGTGTAGTCAAATCTTGACAACTAGTCTTCTAGATTTTAGATCTAAGCTTCTAGAATAATTAGATCTAGATCCAGTTTAGATTTAGAATATAAAAGTATTTTACTAGCTAAAATACTAAATCTACTGATCTAAATTCTAGATAGATATACAATATATAGATCCAGTTTAGATTTGGAATATAAAAATATTTACTAGCTAAAATTCTAAATCTACTGATCTATACTTAATATTTTAGATATTATATGACATCTACAAAAATTATTATTAAGATATAGTTATAGGATCTAGACTAGTTATTTATGTACATAAAATATATAAATAAAAGATACAATTTATGCAGGCCTAGATCCCATAAATTTATAATTGATCCAGATCTATCAGTAAAAGTTACCTTCAATGGGAAGTTTTACCCAATCTAATCTATACAAGACAATTTATAATCCATGCCTCGCCTACACCCCATACATTAAATTCTTAATTAAATTCTTCCCTAGTGCTATTAGAGCATGGAATGGGTTGCCTGAGCTAGCCAGGAAAACCAGTGACTTGGCTGAATTTAAGTCATTGGTTAATATGCATGACTAAATGCATGACGCGTAGGACGTAATCATCTTCTTTTTTGAAGTAACGTCTGTATTATATAAGATAAGATAAGATAATAGTTCCCATTCCATGCCATGCCCAGACCCATGAGTTCATGAAATAATAAATGATGTGGTGTCAAGTTGGATCTATCCCCTGAAATTCAGCACTTTAATATAAAACTCACATATCTAGTTAATTATTTGCTATGACACTCTGATCAACTTGGACTTGTGTGATACATATATGTTTCTTATCAGATTTAATGAATGAAGTTTTGGTGCATTTTAAGGCTACAAAAGTATCATCAGGTGCATTCTAACCATTGGTATTTTTCCTGGCAACATTTCTATTCTAGTCTGTGATAAATTATAAATTTAAAAAAATGTTTGTAATGTTTCAGTTATTAACAAGTAGAGCTTTGCTATTTCCTGAGTGGAGACTGTCTTGGATTCTGTTGCAGGTATCCCTCCAGAAGTTGTTAGCACATTTTCTAGCCATTTGTTTTGCCTCTTTATTAGCACTTTTGAAGGCCTCCAGAGATTTTGGATTAGGCTTTGTCTTGTGAGCGAGGTGTGCAGATCGTTTTTTCTCGATGCAAGGTTCCATATGTGCTAGATTCGCCTCAAACCAGTCTACATTTTTGTGTTTTTGAGGCCCAAAGGCGGTGATTGCCGAACTGTAGATTACGTCTCTTAATTTCTCCCATCTGATCGAGATGTCTTCTTCATCACTTAACGAGGGGATTGAACTGTTCAGTAGCTCGCCAAAGAGTGCACACTTCTCTGGGTCACCTACATGGTTGACGTTAATTCGCCTAGTTCTGGGTTGAGTGGAAGTGTAAGCCTTCTTGAGAAGTAGTTTGATTTTGCTTAGCACTAGTGAATGGTCTGAGTTGCAGTCCGCACTATGGTATGAACGGGTGTGGATGACACTTTTCAGATCCATCCTTCGGGTGATGCAGAGGTCAAGCTGGTGCCACCTTTTTGAGCGTGGGTGCTGCCAAGAGACTTTATGGCGTTCCTTGCCAGAGAAGAATGTATTTGTTACACACAGTTCATGAGAGCTACAGAACTCAAGTAGCCTTTGGCCATTGTCATTTATTTTGCCAACACCATGAGGTCCCAAGCATTTTGGCCATGCATCATTTCCATCACCAACACGGGCATTAAAGTCTCCATTTATATAGAGGTGCTCGGACTTTGGAATACTTTTAATTACGTCCTCTAGAGCTTGAAAGAATCTGTCTTTGTCCTCTTCTGGTGCAGCAAGGGTTGGTGAGTAAGCACAGATTATATTAACTTTGCCTTGCGGTGATGCAAATTTCATGTGTGCTACTCTTTCATTGCCAATGGGAATTTGATATCATTAAAGCGGCCCTGGGTCCAGCAGTGTCTAAGCCTGCCCCCCTTCTATCCAAATCAGGAGAAAAAATTACAGATCAAACCAAGCAGCTAGAACGATGGACAGAACACTACCTCGAAGTCTATGCCACACAGAATACAGTAGACGATGTCGCCCTGGCTTCTCTACCAGATCTTCCAGTACTGGAATGCCTAGATGAGCTTCCGAGCCTTAGTGACCTCAAAAAAGCCATTAACTGCTTAAAAAATAGAAAATCTCCTGGGAGTGATGGTATCCCAGTGGAAGTAGTGAAAGTCAACGAATCACTCCTGCTCCCTGAACTCTATATTCTC
This sequence comes from Biomphalaria glabrata, assembly GCF_947242115.1. Classification (NCBI taxonomy): domain Eukaryota; kingdom Metazoa; phylum Mollusca; class Gastropoda; family Planorbidae; genus Biomphalaria; species Biomphalaria glabrata. Next base: position 39,183,618 of record NC_074718.1, on the reverse strand, counting down.
CTCTGCCGCTGTTGGGAAACAGGTCATGTCCCACAGGACATGCGTGACGCAACTATAGTCACAATATACAAGAACAAAGGGGATCGGAGTGATTGCAACAACTATAGGGGTATCTCTCTCCTCAGTATAGTGGGCAAGATCTTTGCTAGAGTGGCACTATCCAGGCTGCAAGTGATAGCTTCTAGAGTCTACCCAGAGTCTCAGTGTGGATTCAGGAGTGGTAGGTCCACTATAGACATGATATCTTCTCTACGACTACTGCAGGAGAAATTCAGAGAGAGAGACAGACCCCTTTACATTGTTTTTGTCGATCTGACTAAAGCTTTTGACATGGTCAGCAGAAGTGGCCTTTTCAAACTCCTGAGGAAAATAGGTTGCCCTCCCAAACTACTGAAGTTAATTGAATGTTTTCACGAGGAAACTAAATGTACTGTCAAATTCAATGGAGCCCAATCAGCACCTTTTGAGGTTTGCAGTGGTGTCAAGCAGGGATGTGTGCTCGCACCTACTCTGTTTGGCATATTCTTCTCCTGTCTACTGCATTATGCGTACAGCGACATAAACGAAGGTGTGTTTCTCCATACAAGATCCTCTGGAAAACTATTTAATGTATCAAGGCTGCGGGCAAAAACCAAGGTTAGGAAGCTACTCGTCAGGGAACTCCTGTATGCTGATGATGCAGCTATTGTGGCTGATTCTGATATTCAGCTACAGTCCATGGTTGACAAACTATCTGCTGCTTGCCAGAAGTTCGGCTTAAACATCAGTCAAAGCAAGACTAAGATACTTGTCCAAAACACAAACACTGCACCTCAAGTAAGCATTAATGGCCAACCACTAGAAATTGTTGATCACTTTTGTTACCTTGGCTCCATCATATCCAACAACACTCTACTGGATAAAGACATAAACAACAGGATAGCCAAGGCAATGGCCACCATGTCACGGTTGCAGAAAAGAGTCTGGGACAACATATTGCTGACTAGCAGTACTAAAGCCCTAGTCTACCGGACCTGTGTGTTGAGCACCTTGCTGTACGGAAGTGAAACATGGTCAACCTACTCATGGCAGGAAAAAAAGCTGAATGTCTTCCACCTCCGATGCCTAAGGCGGATCTTTAAAATAAGGTGGCAAGATAAGATAACAAATGAGGAAGTGCTACATAGAGCAGGATGCCAGGACATCCGCTCTGTTATCAGCAGCAGACGCCTTGGCTGGCTTGGCCACGTTCGTAGAATGCCAGTAGGTCGACTTCCACAGGACATCCTGTATGGCGATCTAATTGAAGGCAGGAGAGCCGCTGGTCGCCCACTTTTACGTTATACGGATGTATGCAAACGCGACATGAAGCTCTTCAAAATCGACACTGGCAACTGGGAAGAGGTGGCACTGGACAGATCCACATGGAGAGAGAGCATAAAGGAAGGGTCACAGATTGCAGATGTCATACACAACAGAAGCAGAAAGAAGGGTGAAAATGCAATGGCGCCTGGTGATTTTATATGCCCAACCTGTGATCGCAGCTGTGTATCAAGGATTGGCCTCTTTAGTCACACAAGAAGTTGCAAAGGGAAAAGATCGTCTCACGAGACGTAAAATGCCACAGATTAACAAGTAGAACCATGCCAACCAGTTCTGATGATGTACCAGAATGGCTCAAGGATCATACTTATACTATTTCTACTCTCTGGGCAGACATTAATAATATTGGAATCCATTCAACATTTATTGTAAGTACTACTATACAATTTTTATTTTAGTTATCTAAAAGATGTTTTATGAAGTGTGATTTTCATGGTCAAGCAACATCCAAATATCGGGGATGGAATTTAACATTTTTCTCTAGTTTTTTTTTTATAACACTCTTAAGCAAATTCATCCTTCATGAATGCCTAATATACTTGGCTGTTGTGCAGGCCATTCCTTTACAATAAACTGTTAGATGAAATTAGGCAAAATTATGTCTGATAGTTTGAATGTTTGATACAACAATGTATTCAATTTAATAATATTATTTTTTAATTTTAATGTTTTCAAAAGAAATTAGCCATTATGCCTAATTGTATAATTACAGTTATGTTTGGAAATGCAAGAAAAAGGCATGCATTCCTGACAAGTCAATGATTGGTTGCACCTCTTAAAGGTAAGGTACTGCAATTTTTCCATATGCACTTTTCTCATAAGCTGAAGTACTTGTATTTTTGAAAAACTAGTTTTCCATAAAAATGTAAATCATAATATATGTTATAGTTGCTATTAGATGAGTGCAATGTCCATCAAATTAACTGAATATCTGCCTTCACCTTTAGTAATAATTCATAACTATTAAGGTCAGGGCCATGTCTACACATTAACACAGTAGCTCCTTTTAGGTACAGACTATTTTTAGAATAGCAAAATTATATAATTATACTTAATAACATATATACGTTTAGCATGGTCAACACATATGTCACACATATTTTTATTTTTTTTAAATCCTTTTATTTATTTTTATAACTAGATAACTTTCTGTTATGAGAAAAGATGAGATTCTTGGACTCCTGCATAGCACCACCAGAAAGGAAAATCCCATCATGTTGCATAATAAAAGTCTTGGACCAATTTTAATTTAAGATATATATATTATACTGTAAGCTCTATACATATTTATGTATATCCTGTCATTCAGCCAACAGATTTGGATTTAGTATTTCTTTAAATCTGTTTGATATTGTACTTGAAAACTATTAATCTGAGCCACATTAAAACAATAGGGAGTGCAGTGAATGAGTGGTAAAGCACTTGGCTTCTGAACTGAGGGTTCCTGGGTTCGATTAAGACTGGGATTTTCAATTTCAGAATTCAAAAGGCTAGGGATACATGACAATAGTAAGGAATAAGTAAAGGCAGTTTGGGGATCCATGGCTGAATGGTTAAGTCATGGGTTTGAATCTCTGTGAAGACTCAGATTAAAATTTTTTTTAGATTTTTGGGTGCTCCTGAGTCCACCTAACTCTAATGGGTAGCTGATTTTCGTTTTGGAAAGTAAAGATGATTGGTTGTTGTGCTGGCCACATGATGCACTGGCCAAAGAATCAAATGACCTTAACATCATCTGCCCTATAGATTGTGACGTCTGAAATGGGATTTTTTTTCAAAAGGTGGTTGGTTGTTGTGCTGGGTACATGACACCCTCGCTAACCATGGGGCACAGAAACTGATAAACTTTATATCATCTGCCCCATAGATTGCAAGATATGTAAGGGAAATTTTACTTTTTTAAAATTAAAATTAGAATCTATCATAAGTAAACATAAAATATGGTGCATTCTCCTTAAAACTAAAACCTGGTGCGAAGGTTTAAAATGTTGGCAAAAAAAAGCAACATCATATATTCTTAATTCCCTTTGCAAAACTTACTGAGAAGAATATGCATGTTGTTCCCTCATAAGTTTCTTGACAGAGGAAATCTTGTTTATATTAGATTTGAATTAAGCAAATTAAGAAAAATATTATAATCATTATTTCAAATGGTTGTATCTAAACCTTTTATGAATTATTTTTCAGTTATAAGTATATTGAGATTAATGGATAATCATGAAATTGTTATATAATTGCTGCTATCATTCCATTGACTAAAGAACCATAATTTTTTTTTTTTTAAATTAATTTCAAAATGATTTTTTTCAAGCATAGAGTTCACATAGATCTTGAGTGAATTTTTTTTTTTTATTTGACTAATGCTTCAATTTTATTGTATTATATTAGTTGTTAATTTTTATTACCCAGAATATTTAAAAAATGAGTACACTATTTTCATGTAATAATGTAACTTGGTATTCACACAATGCTCAAAATATACTATAATCTTTAGGCCATACAGATTTGTATAAATTAACTTGTTTAAATACATTGTAAATGTATATTGTTTGGATAAGAATAAAGTTTTTCTGTAGACAATTATTGTTCAAGATTTGTTGATGCTCCTGCTTAATCAATTATATATACAGGTCATTAGTTTTAACACGTCTGATAATAAATGACAGTACAAGTTAGTGAATGAAAATTTGTCATTATTTCAGCTGCTTTAGTCCTACATCAATGTGAGGTACCAGTACTTTGATTGTGTCATATAACAATTTAAAGCAACATTTTGAAATGAATAGTCTGTAGAATTGACAGTAAATACATTTAAGTGATGGGCTGTGATCTGCGTGAATTGGGAGCTGATCATGTATTGAATTTGTGTTTTTGATCTTTACTTCAAGTAAATGTTAATGAGCAATTAATTTTTAATGAATAAATAATTTAAAAATAAATACAAAAGAACCATAAACATCTACTTTAGTTTAATAATTTTTTTTTCATCAGAACAGAATTTCCAACTTTGCATTCTTAAAATAAAATATAATTTATTTAGAGTAGAGTCAGAACACAAAATCATAGTTTTAAAATATTAAGTAAATTAAGCTAAGCTGTGATCTCTTATAAACATTTGTATATAGACTATACACAATTTAATTATTATTTTTCATCAAATTGCAGGAACTAGTAAAACCATAGTCAATGAAATAGTAATACTAGTAAATGAGATAAAAGTAAACTAAATATCATCAATGCTATTGAAGCCACACTTGTTTTCTTTTTATCTTGTTTGGTGGACTGCAATTAAAGTTGCTATTAATTTTACTGATCGTCTTAGCTGAAGTGCCAGTGTCGTCTCTTTGAAACCTAAGCTTATTTTCTTGGTAACTGGAAGTCCAGATATTTGGAGTTTCATTTTAAGCACCTATACTTTCCGAAATGGCATTCCGATAGGCTAAACCATTTGCCTAACATGTCATATGCACGTAAAGAGGTACCACAGAAATGCTTAGGCGCCAACTTACTTTAACTGACATAGAATAAGAGAGCACCTGGTTGCATACAGCTTCAGAACGAGACAGCTGGAGGTCACTTACAAAGGTGTGGTATACACCAATGAAAATTAATTGCCGAGGGTAGATGGCAAAAAAAAAAAAAAAAACTGATTCTACCACAGGTGGACAATGGTAATGCCTGTGCTCAGTGTGGCATAATATGTAGGTCACAGCTGGGGCTGAGTAGCCTCTGGAAACATAGCATTCCTCATAAGTCTTAGGAATCAAAGACAAGCCTATCATTTGTGTAGCATAGTTTGTAGCTTCTGTAAATGCATGAAATGCTGACACAAGTGAGTTTGATGGATTATAAACATCTTACTTCTTTGTCTTATATTAAATGGTCCTTCTCTCTGTTCCTCTAGGTACTTGCGTTTATCTAAATATCATTGATATATCGTAACATGTCATCAAAATAAAAGCTAGAATCTCTGCAACTCGTTTACAAGTCAGAAGTCATCAATAACACTTGCCATTTAAAAAATAACAATTTAGATTAGTCAAATTAGTGACTGATTATTCGATTCATTTAGGCCTATAAATTTTTTATTTGAATATATAATGATCCTTTACACTTTGTGACTTTACTAGTATACTTTGGAGTAGACTTGTTGAGCTAAAGTCGGAAGTACACATTGAGTTTTACTGTGATCTACTAGATTACTGGATCTAGATGTAGATCTATATATATTATATTATATAGAAGTAGAGAGAGTATCTCATCAATAGTATCTGTCATATCGTGATCAGTAGGCGGCTGCAGGTTTATAGATCTATTCCATGACAAAAACCCTGGCTAGATTTAGATCTACTGGTCTAGACATCTAGATCTAACTAGAATTAAACTAGAAAACTGAATTAGAGAAGTAGCTTTCTGGATCTAGAACCAGAATCTATATTATTAATATTAGATCTAGTTGCGTCGAACGCTTAATTTTTGGTTGTTGTTTTTAATAAATGCACATAAAATACATTGTATTTTGGCAATAAAAATACCCAGTTGGTAGTCAAGTAATTCTAATAATTAATTAATGAATGACTATCAGTATTTGTTTTAGATCTATCAGATTCATATGACTATGACTTATTATTTATACTTATTTTGTATCATTCGTCCAAGAAAATCTAGCTCTAGATCTATTTCATTTTAGATTAGGCTATAGTTGTTTTTTTTTGTCATTTTATTTAGGCTACAATATTACCGAGATGAACTTTTTCTTTGTTTCCCACGAGACGTGTATGCCTATAGCCTAGTCCTTTCGATAATAATAATTAAAAAAAAAACGATTAGAAATGCGTAGCTTGGAGTGTCAAAACTGTATTAGGCCTCCTATTTTTATTTTTATTTCGTGCAATTTAGTATATCGTAACAAATACGCATTTAGAGGAACGGTAGACAGGTCTTCATCCAGATTTAGTGTAAATAAACCAAACAAAGAAACACTGAAAGATTGTATTTTCGGAATTTAGATTCTATTTTTTTGAAAAAATGTGGCATTTTATAGGGTGGTCGAAAAAAATAACTTTTGTGACGATCTCTTATTCGGGAAAATTTTATCTATTATATCAGATAGTCAGAAAATGGATGAAGTTTTTACACATCTAATCAAATAGAGCGTATGAAAGTTTTACACCCATTGCAAGGGACTGACGGAGTAAATCTCTTCTTTGGCATCATCATGGATTTCTCCACATTGCACCATGCGCAAAAATGATGCGCGACGGCACTTCGACTCTCTTTGGCTTTGTAAAAAACTCGAAGCTGGTGTTCCATTAGTATAGTTCCATGATTAAACGCTTAATCATAACTTACAAAAAAAGAAGCAAAATATAAAAAGTACTTAAAAGAACAACGTATATATAAGGAAAAAAAAACGCTCAATGACTTCCATTTCTTTATAAATTAAAATTAAATAATTATCACCAATTAATAAAATAATTGACTTTTTTTTATTGATTCTTGTGTCGTCATCGACTATGAATAATTGTGCAAAGTTTCAACGTGTTCCGAGAATGGGAAGGGGGAGAACAAAACGTGTCCAATACTTCTGCCTGTAAGACGGAGAGAAATAAAAAAAAGGGCCAAAATAAAATACTCAGAAAAACACAAAGATAAACGCACATTTCTTATTCCATATGCTAGAACTAATTCTTACACGCGCTCTTTCCTCCCTAGTGCCATTAGAACATGGAACGGGTTGCTGACTGCAGACAGAGTAATAATCAGGAATGAAGCATCAGTTCTAGCTGGTGTGTTATAATAATAATAAAAGAGGCCTAGTTAGGGTGGGGGGTGAAAGGGGGGAATTTGAAAATCCCACTGGCCCCCACTTGAGGGGGGGGGGCCCTAAATGAGTGTTTTTTTACATTGAATATTAAATATTGCGCAAAATGCAGGGGTCTCCAAAGAGGTCAAGCCCCCCCGACCCCCAATTGATGACAAATTCCTAGCTACGCCACTGAGTAATAATCATAAACCTAGTCATGTGACAATCAGCACGATTTTCAAATGTCATGTATCCCTCAAATGTTAGGTATTCATTAAATGTTAGGTATCATTCAAATGTCAGGTATCCTTCAAATATCAGTATGCATCAAATGTCATTATTCATCAGATGATCTTCATTCATCAGATGTAAGGTATCTTTCAAATGTCTAAAATTTTTCAAATGTCATGTATTGTTAAATGTCCTTAAAATGTCTGAAGTTCTTCAAATGCCAGTTATCTTTCAAATGTCAGGTATCCTTCAAATGCCAGATATTCTTAAAATTTCAGATTGTCTTCAAATCTAAGGTATTCAGAACCTCAGAAAAAAAAAAAAAGGGGAATTCTTTTAAAACAGATCAGCTGTTACATGGATTCAAACCTTATGCCATTCGGCCAACACCACAGACAGTAAGCAACACTCATTAATGTCTGAACATTATGAATCCACGCCTATCCCAGAGTAACTTCAAACATTAAAACAGACCTAAAGTTCCCGATGTTTTTGGGTACTTCACGCGCCCCAAAGCGCCTATGTGTGCGGTGCTTACCCTCCACCTGCCGCCAAATCTTCTCACGTGTCCATAAAATGAGAATGCCGAAGCGGCCTCACAGTGCTCACGCCGACATATTTGTTTAAACACATACTTCCGGTGGACGGACACAGTTGGGTGAATTGAAAGTACAGGAAGCGAAAAATTAAGTAGAATCTGGATTGACAAGGCTTTAGTCAGGGGCGGGGGGAGTCTGGCTAAGAACATGAAAGGCTTCCGGAAGCCATTGAAACGTGATAAACAATGGGGAAAAAAATACGATTATTAAAGAAATTAAAAAAACAACAGAATAACGGAAATAATTTGTAAGTTGGCAAAGAAACTTGACAATATTTTCAGAACGCATTTTTCAGTGATCGAAACAAGTTACTATCTATAAATATTTAAAACAAGAAAAGAGTTTCTAACCAGATAATACCTCCTATATACAACTTATAGACCGATTATTTTTCTGTTGATAAGTAATGAATGCTATATTAAAAAAACAATACAACAATTTACACACCCCCCCCCCCGCCCTCAGGAAGAATCCAGGTTAAAAGAATGTGTATATAATATATCTACTACAGTTGAACGCTTTCAGAGAAGCTTTGAGGGTGTCCCTGAAGCGTTTACTTTGTCCTCCTTGTGAGCGCTTTCCTTCCCTTAATTGGCCGTACAGGAGTCGTTTAGGGATTCGGCGGTCTTCCATTCTGCAGCTGGGACTGCTTCAGGATTGTGTGGATGCTTTGCAGACCCGCTCTTTGAAGGACTTCGGTATCTGGTATTTTGTCTTGCCATTTGACATTCACTATTTTTCTTAGACATGTCATGTGGAAGTGGTTCAGTTTCTTTGCATGTTTTCTGTACACTGTCCATGTTTCTGAAGCATAGAGCAATGTAGGGAGGATGGCAGCTCGATAGATCCATAGCTTTGCATTTGTGGTAATACCTCGTCTGTTCCAGACATTTTCAGACAGTCTGCCATAGGATGCACTGGCCTTGGCAATACGCAGGTCGATTTCATTATGGATCTTTCCGTTTCTGGAGAGTGTGCTGCCAAGATATGTGAATCTGTCCACTGCATTTATAACATGTCCATTTATCTTGATGCTTGGATCCGAATAGACTTTCAAACCTGAAGGGGAGGTATCCCTAGAGAAAATCGAGTTTTGGGTCTAGGATATCGATTTTTAACTAATAACATAATTAAGTAAATCAATCATTTTTCTTTACATTACAATCATTTTTATTGCTTAAATCTGTGTCTAAATCATGTTTTTTTAATGTTTTTGTAAGGGCTATGAGACAAAATCTTAATAAAATTTATACTTTAAACTCATTTTTCTCAAAATGTTAGTTTTTGCACATGTCATTAGAGAAGTTGCAGACCAGCTAGCCACCAGCGACCACAGACCCATATTGATCAGTATCGATACCTCCTTCAAAATATCAGAAAACTCCACCATCCCCAGATGGAACTACAAAAAAGCCAACTGGCACCTATTCTCAAAGCTCACAGACCTATATACAACTTCAATAAACTGCAAATCAAATCAGGTTAATAAGTCATTCTCAGCTTTCTCCAAAGCAATACTCCTAGCAGCTAAGGAATCAATTCCTAGAGGAGCAAGAAAAGATTATATCCCCAACTGGTCTGATCACCTTCAACAACTCCACAATGCCACTATTGAAGCCAGAAACACATTAGAAAATAAACCTTGTATAGAAAATAACATAAATCTAAAAGCAGCTAACGCAGTTTTCAGGAAAAATTACCTTTCCACCATGAGGAAAAGTTGGCATGAAAAAACAGAACAACTAAACGTAGATAGAGATGGCCACAAACTCTGGCGTATAGCCAAATGTCTCAACCAGGAAGAAAACAGAACAACTCCTATAGTAATAGAAAAGGACAACAAACCCCTGAAAGGCCAAGAAGCAGCAAATGAATTCATTAAGTTTTTCCAAAGCATAGGACAAATACAAATTAATGAAAGTAGAAATAAAGATGTAAACTCAGAAATCCAAGATAAATTTAAAGAAAACAATGCAGCTTACTCCTTGGGAATGACCACTAATCTTAAAATGAAGGAACTAGATGAATCCCTAAAAGTCCTCAAACCAAAACAAGCCCCGGGCCCAGACAAAATATCAAATGACATGCTTCTTCACTTGGGTCCTCAAGCCAAAAGAAAACTGCTACAATTATTCAATGCTAGCTGGAAATCTGGCAGAATTCCAAACATCTGGAAAAAAGCCATTATGATCCCTATACTAAAGCACGGCAAGCCAAGAAATAAACTGGACAGCTACCGTCCCATCAGCCTCACTAGCTGTACTTGCAAACTGATGGAAAGAGTGATAAATAGAAGGCTGACATGGATCCTTGAGTCAAATAACCTACTCACTGAAGCCCAGGCTGGCTTTAGAAAAGGCAGATCAACAGAAGATCAAATTGCCTTCATCACACAAGAAATAGAAGACGGCTTTCAAGAAAAGAAACCAACAACAATTGTGTGGGTTGACTTAGAAAAAGCATTTGACAAAGTCTGGGAACAAGGTCTCTTGCTTAAGCTAATCCAGCATCACATATCCCACAGAATGTACAACTGGATAAAGGGATACCTAAATAATAGAAAAGCCTTAGTTTGCATGCAAGGACAAAGAAGCCACACAGTGGGTATAAAAAATGGTGTCCCCCAAGGAGGAGTCCTATCCCCAACACTTTTCCTAATATTCATAAACGATCTAAATCAAAACCTACCCAAAAAAGTTAAGAGCAGCATGTATGCAGATGACCTTGCCTTAATTAGCACAGAAGAATATGTAGGAACATCGAAATTTCGATTACAAGATGCTCTTGATAAACTCAATAATTGGTCCAAAGACTGGGGCATGTCCATTAACACAAAAAAGACAACATATACCATATTCTCACTGTCAACAAAACAACAAACAATAAAATTAACATTAGATAAGGAAGCTTTAGAAAAAAATGACAGCCCTACTTATCTTGGAGTCACCTATGACCCGAGACTAACCTGGAAAAACCAAATAGATAAAACACAGAGTAAAGGCATCCAGAGACTATCCCTCTTGAAAAAATTAGCTGGCACAGATTGGGGAGCAAATCACAACATCCTGAAAAAGACCTATACCAGTTATGTAAGACCTGTACTAGAATATGGTGCCACAGCATGGGGCTCAGCAGCCCAAACCAACCTTAGAAAAATAGACAAGGTTCAAAATATTGGTTTAAGGATAATGACAGGAGCAACCAAAACAACACCCATAAGAGCTATGGAGGAAACCGCTGCCCTGATCTCTCTGGATGAAAGAAGAGAAATAAAAATCCTTTCCCAATTCACAAAATTGGAAACCTTGGAGAGGCACCCACTCAGAACAAAAATCCACAAAACTGGCACAAAAAACCGTCTCAAAAGGACCAATTTCATACAGGAATCTCTAAACCTAAAAAAGAAACACCAACTTGAAAAAATTACTCTGGAATCCTCGATACACTATAATGAATCTCCACCCTGGGACGAAAGCCCTCTTCCTACTATAAGGGACCATATTGAAAACATAAAAAGAAAATCTGATTACAGACCAACAGAGCTCAAGGAAATAGTGAACTGTTTTCTACATACCAATTACCCTAGCAATCAGTGGATCAGAGTTTACACGGATGGCTCATCCCATAAAGCCACCACAAATGGAGGAGCTGGAATACTTATCGAATGGCCAGATGGAGGAAAACTAGAAAAATCCTTTGCAACTGGAGAGCTCTCTGACAGTCACAGAGCAGAAAGGGAAGCACTAGCACTAGCTGCTACCATGCTAGCAAATCATCCAAGTTCCCCTCACAGTCAGATTGTCTTTCTAACAGACGCAAAAACAACCCTCCAAAGCCTGCAAAACTCTGATTCCCCTTATATTAAAAACCTCAGAACAGCACTCACAAAGCTCAACCACAACAGCAAAAAAACTGTCATTCAATGGATACCAGCTCACATACAACTAGCAGGAAATGAGAAGGCTGACACACTCGCCAAGAGTGGGAGAACAAACTCACAAGTAAACTCTGCTCTCTATCCAGAAGAAATGAAGAAATTAATTGTAGATAAAATAAATGAGAAATGGACGAGCTCCCATCCAAATCACAAGAAAGATGATGCTTACTATAAGCTATCCCGACAAGACCAACGTCTAATCTTTCGACTCAGGACTGGACACAACAGAATGCGACAACACATGTTCCGGAAGCTCAAAATTGGAACCAGTGAAATCTGTCCATGTGGAGTATCACCAGAAAATGCCGACCACGTCCTCCAAAACTGCTCTCTCTACCAAGAGGCCCGTATAAGACATTGGCCCCAAATCACCCCAATAGAAAGAAAACTATATGGAGAGCTCCCTGATTTGGAAACCACTGCGCAGTTCATCTCATGTATTGGTCTAGTCATATGAACACTCCAACATAACAATGAGAACGATGAAGAAGAAGAAGAAGAAGCACGTGTCATTGTGCCTTACTAGAAATTTCTCCTAAACTAATTGATAGATTTTGATGAAATTTGAAACACTTCTTAAGGACACCATTAATTTTACTCGTACAATGATTTTTTTTCAATATTTTATTTACATTTTTTTTTTAAAGTATTTTTAATTAATATTTATCCTGTTTTTTTAGGTCTAAAAAATACTAAAAATTCAAAAATTTGTAAAAAATTTAACATGCTTAAATCTTTAATTCTGACGTTGTACCAATTTAGAGGACCCTTTTTTCTTATCTTTTAATTCAATTTCATGTATTTCTGATCAATAGTTTTTACGAAATTCAGAGTTTTAATTTGTATACAATAAACAATATGGCCGCCGTTACCATGGCAACCATCATTCAAAAAACTTTTTTTTAAGCATTATTTATTTTAGAATATGATTATATATTACCATAACAAATTTCAAAAGCCTAGCTTTAGAAATAACAAAAATAAGATTTTCAGGGATACCTCCCCTGAAGCAGGCAAATATAACGCTACAGTCTTTTTTTGTGTGTTAATGGTAAGGCCAAAGTCTATTTATTTAAAAAACATATATTATCAACTATTCCCTTCTTTTGCACACCGGATATACCATAAAATTTTTTTAATAAAATACCCAGAAAGACACAAAGATAAAGGCACATTCCTCGTCCCATATGCTAGGACAAATGTGTACAAAAGCTCCTTCTTCCCTAGCGCTATTAGAGCATGGAATGGGTTGCCTGAGCTAGCCAGGAAAACCAGTGACTTGGCGGAGTTTAGGTCATTGGTTAATATGCATGACTAAAATGCATGACGCGTAGGACGTAATCATCTTCTTTTTTTGAAGTAACGTCTGTATTATATAAGATAATATAAGATAAGAAATGTGCTTTTATCTTTGTGTCATTCTGAGTATTTTATGAAATTTTGTATTTGTATTTGAAGATTATGGTTCCGTGTTTTATATATAATTGCTACTTCACTTTTAAGTCTTCTATACTGAAGGCTTTCTAAATTTAGTGATTTTACTAAAGGTGTTACATATAGCCAGTTCGCCCCTGGTTTGAATCTCCTTAAAAGCTAACAATTGAACAGAGTTTTGCTTATAAAGTGCAGTACGGAAACCTTCTTCTAGATATTACCCCCCCCCCTTTTTTTTTTCCCAACTTCAAAAAAAAAAAAAAAAAAAAAAAAAAGCCAGAAGCGCTCATAGAATGCTTAAGAGCGTTTTAGGACGCTTTACATAAGAGCAGCAATAATAATCGTAATACCATTGAATATAAACAAGTGTACGGCAATGCCAACAATCTGTGTTCAGCTAAGAGGGCTGTATTATGGTCGTGTTTATGGCACCCGCCTAGCAAAAATCCTTTGAGGAGGGGGTGAGCATTTTTTTTTGGCCCTGGGTATTTGTTTACTCGTAAAAAAATATATCCACGTGTGGCTACTGTTAGGCAGATGCGGACCAGGTGTATCAGGCATCATATGTTGACCACACCTTGACATCGACCAGACCCAATCCAATGTGGCAGCCTTGCTCACACAGACATTAAGGCCAGTGAAGCTTGAATGTGCACGTGCAGACCAGGGGAGGGGGGCCCTACCTTCCCCCTCTTCTCCCCCCCCCCCCATGTCTTACCCCCCCCCCCCCCTCCTCGGTGGGATAATTGTAATTCTGGCTCACAGAAACGACCCTAGAGAGCGGCAAGCACTGCGATCACCACTAGCGCTATCAAACATTCTTCAAGTCTTAAGTCTACTTTGAATTTCATGGCCAAGTGTGACACTAAATTGACTTTTATCGTTAGAGAGTGCCTAATGCTTGGAGTTCATTACTAGAAAAGTTCCTAATGGTTTGAGTACTTTGCTAGAAAGTTCCTAATGGTTTTAGTTCTTTGCTAGAAAGATCCTATTGCTTTGAGTTCTTTGCTAGAAAGTTCCTAGTGCTTTCAGTTCTTTGCTAGAAAGTTCCTAGTGCTTTGAGTTCTTTGCTAGAAAGTTCCTAGTGCTTTGAGTTCTTTGCTAGAAAGTTCCTAGTGCTTTGATTTCTTTGCTAGAAAGTTCCTAGTGCTTTGAATTCTTTGCTAGAAAGTTCAAAGAGCTTTGAGTTCTTTGCTAGAAAGTTCCTAATGGTTTGAGTTATTTGCTAGAAAGTTCCTATTGCTTTGAGTTCTTTGCTAGAAAGTTCCTATTGCTTTGAGTTCTTTGCTAGAAAGTTCCTATTGCTTTGAGTTCTTTGCTAGAAAGTTCCTATTGCTTTGAGTTCTTTGCTAGAAAGTTCCTAGTGCTTTGAGTTCTTTGCTAGAAAGTTCCTAGTGCTTTGAGTTCTTTGCTAGAAAGTTCCTAGTGCTTTGAGTTCTTTGCTAGAAAGTTCCTAATGGTTTGAGTTATTTGCTAGAAAGTTCAAAGTGCTTTGAGTTCTTTGCTAGAAAGTTTAAAGTGCTTTGAGTTCTTTGCTAGAAAGTTCCTAGTGCTTTGAGTTCTTTGCTAGAAAGTTCCTAGTGCTTTGAGTTCTTTGCTAGAAAGTTCCTAATGGTTTGAGTTATTTGCTAGAAAGTTCAAAGTGCTTTGAGTTCTTTGCTAGAAAGTTCTTTATGGTTTAAGTTCTTTGCTAGAAAGTATCTAGAGGCACTGACTCTTATTTTACTCTTCGTCTATTACTAGAAAGTATATAATCTTTTACCTTCTTTGCTAGAGAGTATCTAGAGAAACTCTGCAATGGTTTTACTAGGCGTCCATGAAAGTTTTCATTTTGGTTTATAGAGTGATTATAGTGATATCATGTCAGATGGACCACAGTTTAGACACTATTTGCAGGTTTTCTCACACAACTGTTGCCAGCTTTCAATAAATTTTATGCGCTAGCACAATGATGGACCAACTCCGCCCAGATAAAGGCCCAACAAAAGAGATTATGAAGATAGCTTGAGATTTTGTGGCTAGTTAAAAGAAAGTATTAAGGCTTCAACTCAATTCCAAAAGATGATTTAAAAAAAATATTTTAATGTGGTCTGTAGAGCATTAAAACAAGGCTTGCCATTATTAATAGTAATTGAAATTTAATATAATAATAATATTAAAGAATTATTTTTGAATTTTACTTAATTTAGAATTTCTATAAAGTTTGTTTAACATGCAGGGAATTAATGAAATTGTAGCGTCTTTATATATTTGTGAGCATCTTTTTCTTGTATACAAAAAGTACCAATCAGTGGAACACAATTATGAAGAACTATTTCTAAAAATATTTGTAGATTCATACGTCGCATTATTTCTTTTATACATGTAATATTTCACTTCGTCAGGGGGAGCGAGCGGTGGCTGAGCGATTAATAGCTTCCACACCTGGGGTCCTGGGTTCGAATCTAGGTGACGACTGGGATTTTGAATTTCGGGATTTTTAGGGCGCCCCTGAGTCCACCCAACTCTAAAGGGTACCTGACTTAAGGAAAGTAAAGGCGGTTAGTCGTTGTGCTGGCCACATGATACCTTGCTGTTTAACCGTTAGGTCTATAAAGAAAGAGATGAACTTCATCATAGATCGCAAGGTCTGAAAGGGGAGCTTTACTTTTTTTATATTTATATCTCTTCGCAACAAATTATTATGACTAATCAATTTTTAGTTTTTAGTCCGTTTATATAGAAAAGTTTGTCCATCACTTTCCATTTTTTTGTGGTAGTATTTATGGGCACCAGCAGACTCAGTTTTATTTTGAAATGTAGTTTTGATAATGTTACTAACGTTAGCACATCTCTAGTCATCTGGCCTTATTGAGAGCTAGCACATCACCTGACACTCAAGCACACAGTACTTCCGGCCTGGAACCGACCGACAAGGGCGAACTTTAATGTCTGGAATATGTAAAACTTGTGAGCAGCCTCTTTAAACATTTCCCCGGGACTCTTTTTAAGTCACTTCAAACAGAACTCCTCTCCCTAGCTACTTCTCTCTTCTTCCTCAATCTTCTCGCGCTCGGCTATTTCATCTCAGGCACTTACTCAGGCCTCTACCGTTGTAGGTCTACGGCCACGTCTGTTCTCTCTATCCTCCCCCTCCTCCTCGTCTCTGCTCTATATCTCATTTCCTTCTCATTATGGTCTTATTATTATATAGTTTTTTTGTTGTTGTTGAAAAAAAGTGAGGTGGGGGGGGGGGGGAAGAGAGGAAAAGGGAAATGGAAGTGCAATTCTATTTTTAGCCATCTAATGTAGCGGTAACTCTAAAAGAATCGCCATCTGATTACTTCCCCTTGCTCGGTTCAGTTCATGTTTGCACACCTGTCTGACGCCCTCAGTTCTACTCACCCCCTCATTTCCTGCACAGTTTTCTCCCCCACACTCCCCCCTTCAATAACCACACGCTCACCTTCTCTTTAAGTTTCTATTTCATCCCCCCCTCTCTCTCTCGCCCAAACTTTCACGTACTCACACGCACACATACACCAAACATCCTCATTCAGTAGTAGAGACGAGTAGATCAGCACGAACACACACACACACAGCCCTATCAGAGACCAACCCACGGTCAGCATCTTCCTGATTGTATGAGTCATACATTTTTTTTTGTGACTTTCTGGAACTCTTCCCAGATTGTCTGTTCCCAGATTGTCTGTTCTCAAATTGTCTGCTTTAGGACCTTCTCTTTATTGTTTGCAAGAGAGATTTCTGTTTGGAGAACTATTCTCTGAGTGTCTGCCCTACAAATGTTACTAGACTGTCAACAATTGAGAATATTTGCTCCCAAAGGGTTGACTGTGACATAAGATCAGCATTCTCTGCTCTAACATGGTTTGCCCTAACTTAAACTTCCCTAACATTGTCTGCCCTCTAACATTGTCTGCCTTAACATTGTCTGCCCTAACATTAACTACGCTAATATTGTCTGTCCTAACATTGTCTGCCCTAACATTGTCTGCCCTAACATTGTCTGCCCTAACATTGTCTGTCCTAACGTTGTCTGCCCTAACAGTGTCTGCCCTAAAATTGTCTGCCCTAACATTGTCTGCCCTAACATTGTCTGCCTTAACATTGTATGCCCTAACGTTGTCTGCCCTTACATTGTCTGCCCTCTAACGTTGTCTGCCCTAACATTGTCTGCCATAACGTTGTCTGCCCTATCGTTGTCTGCCCTAACATTGTCTGCCTTCTAACGTTGTCTGCCCTAACGTTATCTGCCCTAACATTGTCTGCCCTCTAACATTGTCTGCCGTAACATTGTATGCCATCTAACGTTGTCTGCCCTAACGTTGTCTGCCCTCTAACATTGTCTGCCCTAACGTTGTCTGCCCCAACATGATTATCCATGAAAGCCGTAACATTCTCTACCAAAATATGGTATGCCCTAACATTGTCTGCCCTAACATTGTATGCCATCTAACATTGTCTGCCCTAACATTGTATGCCATCTAACATTGTCTGCTCTAGCGTTGTCTGCCTAACGTTGTCTGCCCTAACATTTCTGCCCTAACGTTGTCTGCCCTAACATTGTCTGCCCTAACATTGTCTGTCCCAACATTGTCTGCCCTAACATTGTCTGTCTTCTAACGTTGTCTGCCTAACGTTATCTGCCCTAACATTGTCTGCCCTCTAACATTGTCTGCCCTAACATTGTATTCCATCTAACGTTGTCTGCCCTAACGTTGTCTGCCCTAACGTTGTCTGCCCTCTAACATTGTCTGTCCTAACGTTGTATGCCCTAACATTGTATGCCATCTAACGTTGTCTGCCCTAACGTTGTCTGCCCTAACGTTATCTGCCCTAACCTTGTCTGCCCTCTAACATTGTATTCCCTAACATTGTATGCCATCTAACGTTGTCTGCCCTAACGTTGTCTGCCCTAACGTTGTCTGCCCTCTAACATTGTCGGCCCTAACGTTGTCTGCCCCAACATGATTATCCATGAATGCCGTAACATTCTCTACCAAAATATGGTATGCCCTAACATTGTCTGCCCTAACATTGTATGCCATTTAACATTGTCTGCCCTAACGTTGTTTGCCCTAACGTTGTCTGCCCTCTAACATTGTCTGTCCTAACGTTGTATGCCCTAACATTGTATGCCATCTAACGTTGTCTGCCCTAACGTTGTCTGCCCTAACGTTATCTGCCCTAACCTTGTCTGCCCTCTAACATTGTATTCCCTAACATTGTATGCCATCTAACGTTGTCTGCCCTAACGTTGTCTGCCCTAACGTTGTCTGCCCTCTAACATTGTCGGCCCTAACGTTGTCTGCCCCAACATGATTATCCATGAATGCCGTAACATTCTCTACCAAAATATGGTATGCCCTAACATTGTCTGCCCTAACATTGTATGCCATCTAACATTGTCTGCCCTAACGTTGTCTGCCCTAACGTTGTCTGCCCTCTAACATTGTCTGTCCTAACGTTGTATGCCCTAACATTGTATGCCATCTAACGTTGTCTGCCCTAACGTTGTCTGCCCTAACGTTATCTGCCCTAACCTTGTCTGCCCTCTAACATTGTATTCCCTAACATTGTATGCCATCTAACGTTGTCTGCCCTAACGTTGTCTGCCCTAACGTTGTCTGCCCTCTAACATTGTCGGCCCTAACGTTGTCTGCCCCAACATGATTATCCATGAATGCCGTAACATTCTCTACCAAAATATGGTATGCCCTAACATTGTCTGCCCTAACATTGTATGCCATCTAACATTGTCTGCCCTAACGTTGTCTGCCCTAACGTTGTCTGCCCTAACATTGTCTGCCCTAACAATGTCTGCCCTAACATGGTTAGCCATAGCATTGAATGTCTTAACATTCTCCTCCCAAATATAGTATGCCCTAAGATTATCTGCTCTAACATTCTCTGCCCTAATATGGTATGGTCTAACATTGTCTTCCGTAACATTCTTTACCCTAACATTCTCTTCATAGACATGGTATCTAACAAACGATGTTAGAGCTATACATTTTTTAAAAGGTAATAAATATCAATCTAGATCAGCGGTTCTCAACCTTTTAAGCTCGGCGACCCCTTTTTACAATCCCCCACTCTGCCGCGACCCCCCCCCCCCCCCGACACAAACATACAGCAATAGAAGAGTAGACAATAACAATCCATATATTCGATGGTCTTAAGCGACCCCTGGCAAATGATCACTCGACTCCCAAGAGGGTCGCGACCCACAGCTTGAGAACCCCTGATCTAGATACATCTATATTGAGTACATGTATAATGACGGGAAATTTAGAATGAATATTAGATTTAACAGGGCTGTGGCGGCTGAGTGGTTAAGCGTTTGGCTTCCAAACCTTGTGTCCTGGGCACAAATCTCGGTGAAGACAGGCATTTTGAATTTTTGGAATTTGTAGGGCGCCCCTGAGTCCATCCAACTCTAAGGAGTATCTGACTTTAGTAGAGGAAAGTAAAGGCGGTTGGTCATTGTTCTGGCCACATGACACCCTGCCCGTTAACCGTTGACCGATGAAAAGATGACCTTAATATCATATACCCTATAGATCTGAACGGGGAATTTTACTTTTTATAACATTCAACAAATGCAAAACTTCTTAATGACTATTAGTAACTAATACTAATGCAATTATTAATTTAAAAAAAGAGTGGTTTATATATAAATATTGAAGAAAAGATTGATGGATGGATGAATGAAGAATGTATTGATTAGTGAATGAATGAATGAATGGATGAATGGATTGATGGATGAATGGATGGTTGAATGAATTGTTGCATGATGGCTAAATTCACTTTTTCAATGACTGTGCAGCTCTTCAATGACTGTGCAGCTCTTCAATGACTGTGCAGCTCTTCAATGACTGTGCAGCTCTTCAATGATTATGAAGTTCTTTGAATTCTATGCATTATTATAAAGTCTCTGTTTGTCTTTCAGTTCCTGCGCAGCCCTCCAGTGTGCCAGCATTTATGTGTTTGTAGTACTTAGAGGTCTATGTGGTGATTCCGTAGCCATTCTATCGTTCAGTGACTAGGCAGTAATTCAGTGACTTGGCAGTAGTTCAGTGATCAGGCAGTAATTCAGTGACTAGACATTAGTTCAGTGACCAGGCAATAGTTCAGTGACTAGGTAGCAGTTCAGTGACAAGGTATTAGTTCAGTGACTAGATATTAGTACAGTGACTAGATATTAGTTCAGTGACAAGGTATTAGTTCAGTGACAAGGTATTAGTTCAGTGACTAGGTAGTAGTTCAGTGACTAGGTAGTAGTTCAGTGACTAGGCAGTAGCTCAGTGACTAGGTAGTAGTTCAGTGACCAGGTATTAGTTCAGTGGCAAGGTATTAGTTCAATGACTAGGTAGTAGTTCAATGACTAGGTAGAAGTTCAGTGACCAGGTATTAGTTCAGTGACTAGGTATTGATTCAGTGACTATGCAGTTGTTCAGTGAGTAGGTAGTAGCTCAGTGACTAGGCAGTAGCTCAGTGCTTAAGCAGTAGTTCAGTGATTAAGCAGTAGTTCAGTGACTAGGCATTAGTTTAGTGAGCAGGTAGTAGTTCAGTGACTAGGCAGTAGTTCAGTGACTAGACAGTACTTCAGTGACTAGGCAGTAGTTCAGTGAATAGGCAGTAGTTCAGTTACTAGGTAGTAGTTCAGTGAATAGGCAGTATTTCAGTAACTAGGCAGTACTTCAGTGACTAGGCAGTAGTTCAGTGAATAGGCAGTAGTTCAGTGACTAGGCAGTAGTTCAGTGAATAGGCAGTAGTTCAGTGACTAGGCAGTAGTTCAGTGACAGTAGTTCAGTGAATAGGCAGTAGTTCAGTAACTAGACAGTACTTCAGTGACTAGGCAGTAGTTCAGTGACTAGACAGTAGTTTAGTGACTATGCAGTAGTTTAGTAAGTAGGTAGTAGCTCAGTGACTAGACAGTACTTCAGTGACTAGGCAGTAGTTTAGTGAATAGGCAGTAGTTCAGTGACTAGACAGTACTTCAGTGACTAGACAGTAGTTCAGTGACTAGACAGTAGTTCAGTGACTATGCAGTAGTTCAGTGAGTAGGTAGTAGCTCAGTGACTAGACAGTACTTCAGTGACCAGGCAGTAGTTCAGTGACTAGGTAGCAGTTCAGTGACAAGGTATTAGTTCAGTGACTAGATATTAGTACAGTGACTAGATATTAGTTCAGTGACAATGTATTAGTTCAGTGACAAGGTATTAGTTCAGTGACTAGACAGTAGTTCAGTGACTAGACAGTAGTTCAATGACTAGGCAGTACTTCAGTGACTAGGCAGTAGTTCAGTGACTAGGCAGTAGTTCAGTGACTAGACAGTACTTCAGTGACTATGCAGTAGTTCAGTGACTAGACAGTACTTCAGTGACTAGGCAGTAGTTCAGTGACTAGACAGTACTTCAGTGGCTAGGTAGTAGTTCAGTGAATAGGTAGTAGTTCAGTGAATAGGCAGTAGTTCAGTGACTAGGCAGTAGTTCAGTGAATAGGCAGTAGTTCAGTGACTAGGCAGTAGTTCAGTGACTAGGCAGTTTTCACACATAAAAAGTCCAGCCATACCAAAGAAAAGAAAAAAAAAAGGTTTCAGTTATTAAGATTGTCAAAGGTTGAAAAAAAAACAACAACCCAGAATTAAACTTGGCAGACTCTACCACAGCGGAAGTGGTTAAACGAAGTTCGTGCTTCTCCCCCACACCTACCCGCTCTCACCTTTAACTCCCACAACTTCCTCCCCCCCCCCCCCAAACGTCTTCCTTGCCCAGGTTCTCTTCAAGGATATCTCTACCTGCCAGACATTACTCTGAGTGAGGTAACAAGTGGACTAGGTTGGGTAGAAAATAATGTCAAAAATATGTTTTCTTAAAACAAAACCCAACAAAAGACAAACAACAAAAATTAATAAACAAACAAATAAATAAGCTAAACAAAGAATAATAAACCAAAAAAAAAAACACTAAAAAATATTTTCAAAGGTAATAAAAAAAAATAAAAAAATTAAGTAAACCTATTTAAGAAATGTTATTTAGTGGGTATTGGGTATATATAAATATATATATATAAAAGAGTTACACTCTATTCGACATATGTTTTAATTTTAATTCAAAGTAGATGGGTAGAATGTATGGCTTAAGAAATGTAATGCTTAACTCTTTCTCTCCGTAATTATTCTCCACGGTCCGATGGAATTCTTCATTTTAGTATTTTTTTTTACCCTGTTATAATTAAGCTTGAATAACTTTGTCGATTGCTATCAGAAAGTGTTTTTTTTGGTCTAGAATTAAAGGTCTCTTTGCTCTTTTATATGACACAAAAGTAAAGTTTATAAAATCAAACATTATTTAATCTAATGAGGTCAAATCAACGATGGTATCGTCCATTAGGAGAGAAAGAGTTAAACCACTTAACTACCCATCGTAGCGACTCGAGTTGGAAAACCAAAATATTGAGTTTTTAAATTCTAGAAGCAAAGAGATTTGATTCATTTTTCATTTTGTCAATAATCTACAGCGTCATAAAAAAAAAATCTTGAAATAGCTTAGAGGCAGACGACAATGCTTTGACCAACAAAAGTTACATTTCTTGTTTAGGAATATTTCGGAAATGTTCAAGTTGTTGTCCCACTGCTTTCGTTTGGCTCTGAAAACCAAGCCTTTCTATCTTACGTGAAATTAAGTCACACATATTGTTTATCTGCTCTATGATAATTCTCTAGAAGCTAATTTAGATCTAAATCTAGTGTATAATATGGAAACGTATGCCATTTTTAAGCTATCGAGGTTAATATGCCCTATGCTGAGAAATGGATGGGTGGAGAACGCGTTGAGTTTAAAACATCTTAAGACTAAAGCAAAAAGTTTTATTAAATGCATATGCTGTCAATATAATTCCAAAGGTTCTTTAAAGAAAACGTCTGCTGAGAGTAGAGAAGGGAGATAACTAATTTACTCTAATGGGTGGCGCCTATTGTTCTAAGACGAAAGGCTGGTCTTAACATAAAATATTTTTTTTTGTAGGCACCATTACAGAGCTTATATCAACCACTCTCTGTCAGTCTGTGTGTCTGATTGTATGGCTCTCCCACACCCAATCTTGGATTAAGCTGAAATTTGGCTCAATTATTTCTTTTACTTGACAACACAAGAATCAATTAAAAAAAACAACAACTAATTAGTTTATTAACTATTGGTAATTAATTATTTTGTTTGGTATCTGAACAAGGGAAAGAAATCGTACTTGACAAATGTTTTTGGTATAAGTTGAATCAATTACCAATACTTGGTCAACTAATTTTTTTTTTAAATTGATTCTCGTGTTGACAAGTAAAAGAAATATGTGGCCATACAGGGTGTTGGTTAGCTGGGCTGTAGTGGTAGTAGGGTCTGCCTAAGGTGGATTAGGAAGGGACATTCAAAAAGGATATGGTTTACGGTTTCATAAGGGTGGGCGCAGTGTCTACAAAGGGGTAGATGTGTGGGATTTATTTTGTTACGATGGTATAATGACAATTTCGAAAAAAGAGCTCTGTAAATTTGTCACATTATTTAATGTTTTGTGAACATCTCTGCCACTATCCCCTCCCCCTTCCTCTTTCTACAGCTAGGGTCGGATACGTGTACTTGAGAAAAGATAAATTGAAAAAAAAAAAGTTCTAAGCAAATTTAAGAGTTGGCACGCGTCTTGGTCATTTGCCTGGCAACCACTGCGTCTGTTTATCGCCCACTTCCTGCTGATTTTTGGGCATGCTCAGACTGATACTATCGGCGCCGGAAGTAAATTGAGATAGCGGAAGCGATAGTCGTGTGTACTTTGAGCAACGTTCGAATGGTAAAAGGAAGGGGAAAAAAAGGTCGGGGAGGGGGAGGGGAGAAGGTGAAGAAACGAAAAAGAGAGAGAGAGAAAGTAAAAATTAGAATTTAAAAAGCCACACATATTCATATAAGAGCAGAGAAAGAGAGAGAGAGAGAGAGAGAGAGAGAGAATTCTAGATACAGAATGAGAGTTGAATTAAAAATAAAATAGAAACACAAATTCAATATCTATTCACATGATTCCGTGACGTAAAAAATAAAAACAAAAACTCTGCAACGCAGTTTCTGTGTGTACCTGGCCAAGTGAACAACTCATTTCCGTCTTCCGGTTTACCTCGTCCCACGTGAGACAAATTTCTTCCCTCTACTGCCCTCAGTCTTCATTTCCTCATCACTCGAAATCTTCAAACACAAAAAAAAAAAAAAAAACCCGCGCTACTTTCGTATTCAGATCTTCACATTTTATATTGGAATTGAATTGTACAGTTCCTTTTCCGAACTCAGTGCAGGGGCGGGCTGGTGTCACTATTGGCCCGTTTATTTCTGTATAATCCAGCCCATAAATTGTGTTTCATATGATGGGCATCGAATTATAAGCAACTGACCTCAAAATCATTATGTTAAGTTTGATAATGTATCGATAATTGTACGTATGAATACAGAGAACTCTTGTATCTTTAAAAGAAGTAGAGGCCTAATGTTGCTTTTTAATCGGCCAGTGTTTAGGACCTAAAAGGATTGAACTTATAAAATAAGATAAGATAATTTTATTGATCCAATCAAATGGAAATTCAGTTTGACTACAATTGACAATATCAGCGTAACTACTGTACAATAACAGTATAGATGAAAAATTCGAACAACATTCACACACGAAACACATACACATTCACAACCAGCGCTTTATGAACTATGTACTTCTCGATGACGACAGCTGATATTGTAACACTCTGACCGAAAGTGGGATAAAGGAATTTTAAAATCTTTCTGTTTTAGTCCTAGTGGAAAGGAGACGACCACTTCGTTCAGATCTTATGTAACAGTGGTTTAATGGGTGCAGGTTGTCATAGTAGCATCCATGTGGTATATTCGGTGACTCTACCGACCCATTTGGGTACCAGCCCACCGGGTATCTATCCGAATGCCCATAGAGCCAGTCCGCCCCTGACTCAGTGACTTGTTAACGACCTTCAACTCGCAGCGATGTTAAGCACAAATGTCGAACATCAGGACCGTTGCCAGATGTTGTGCTTCTTAGTATTTAGCTGATCTTAACATTTCGACGTCCTGGGACTACTACATACTCTAATGATACTACGATTTTACCCTGGGAGAACTGGGAAGGGAGGGGGGCGGCCCTATGTCAGATGAAAAAATAGAAGCTGTTAAGTGGTTGACATGGACATAAAATGTCATTTATTTTGGAGCGTAACTGTTGACACGATCAGAGGCGTACACAGCAATGTGCTGGCCTTGTGGGCCGCACTGGGCTTCAGGTGGTGAATTATGCAGTGTCTACTTGATTTGAGAATGGTAAGAGGGAGAAATATCGTTTACAAGATTGCACCTAGACAGAGTGATTTGATATAAGATTGCACCTAGACAGAGTGATTTGATATAAGATTGCACCTAAGAGTGATTTGATATAAGATTGCACCTAGACAGATGGATTTGGTACAAGATTGCACCTAGTCAGACCGTGATTTCATATAAGATTGCACCTAGACAGACCGTGATTTCATATAAGATTGCACCTAGACAGACCGTGATTTGATATAAGATTGCACCTAGACAGACCGTGATTTCATATAAGATTGCACCTAGACAGACCGTGATTTGATACAAGATTTGTGACGGAATGCACAAATCTACACAATGCCTCACACCTGTCATCATACAACAACCTCCCAAGACACATCCTCTGCGGTTGTGTAATTATGACGTGAAACATACTATACATTTGATATTATTTATTTTATATTGATTGGCAGATGAACTTCTAACCACAGGTTAATTTTGTTAGTCTAAATACCGAAAGGCCACTCAATAATTAAAGAAAAATTCTGTTTAATTAAAGCTGAATGAGATTGCGGGGATTTTTAATTGAAGAAAGTGAAGCGAGAATGCTACACATGAGATAGTATAATCTCTATCTTAATGGCCCCCTTCCCCCTATTCTCAGTGTTAAGGCTAGGTAACACAAGATCTGTCTGTAACAGTCAATAACTGTAAAATTGTTTAGCTTCTACAGCTAAATGATTGTTTACAATATCACGATGTCAATGAGATGTTTTTACTTTCAATGATAATAGATTAGCCATGAACCAAATTTCAACCAACTCCCAGACATAATAGGTTAAGATTTAGGTTTAAGAAATAACTTTATAAGCCTCAAATCTCATAGCTCAGAAAATCGTGATCATGGTTCGGGAATCGAGACTCCTTGACGACTGGCAACACAATCGCAGACTCTTTGACGACTAAGGCCAAACATTTAATTTATCTCAAAACCAAAGCTCAAGACCTTACACAATTCTTCAAAGAATTTTAGTAAGCTTTGGCAATGATTGCTGACAGGTAAAGACCCAGCTATTTCAAAGCATCTCTTAGACGAAAGGTCCAACCTTTTTATCAAGTGGCTAAGAAGACTAGTCAGTCCAATTATCAATCTACAGAGTCTACATTGGCTGAACATTGGAGTGTTGAGTCCTGAACGAAGCGTCGAAGAGTTCAAATACTTTTTTTCAAAGTTGATTCTACGATATGTGTTGGTGAAGAGAACTGTTGGTGCATGCTCGTGAGATTCAATACATAGAAGGTCATTAAACAAGGGAATTGAGTAGATCGAAAGTCATTAAACAGCTAGAACGTCATTTAGCAGAAGGTCCTTAACTAGAAGGTCATTAAACAGGTAGAACGTCATTTAGCAGAAGGTCCTTAACTAGAAGGTCATTAAACAGCTAGAACGTCATTTAGCAGAAGGTCCTTAACTAGAAGGTCATTAAACAGGTAGAACGTCATTTAACAGAAGGTCCTTAACTAGAAGGTCATTAAACAGGTAGAACGTCATTTAGCAGAAGGTCCTTAACTAGAAGGTCATTACACAGGTAGAACGTCATTTAGCAGAAGGTCTTTAACTAGAAGGTCATTAAACAGTCCATAAGACCTTTTACTTCGTTATCTTTCTTTTCAAGACAACCAAAAAACCGAATACATTCAAACCGGTCAACATTTTTCAAGCGACACACTGACTACGCAGTTCTCGTGTGAACCATAAGGCTGCTTGCATACAACTCGGTTTGACTATATGTAAAAAAAAAAACAAAAAAAAAACACAAAACGGAGATAAGTTTTTGTCATGTCGTTGTAGCTTTCACATTGGACAGATTTTGTTACAACGTATCTCTATAGACTTTTTGAAAATCCTTTATTTATTTCGTGAGAGCTGTGTAAGATGTAAATAAATTACTGCTTTGTGGTTGGTTCCTCTCTCGTGGCCGTACGACTCAAAGCTAACTAGCGTGACAGTATACATTAAGTCACGTAGGCCAGAGGTTCTCAAACCTTTTTTTTTTTACTCGGGGAACCCTTTATAAAATCACAACTTGCCCACGGGCCCCTAAAAAACTACATAAACGAGTAGTATACAGTACATAGTTTAAAATTCTAAAAAAAAATATTTGCAGGGGCGTTCATTGAGACTATAACTTTTGTTTAAAATAAATTTAAAAAAATGAATGACTTGAATGAGGTTGATGAGATTTTATGAATGTATTTAAGTCCGGCACAATGTTTGTTAAGTAGCAACAGCAAATCTCAAAGAGCACACATTTCTAGTCGGTTACTTTGATTTGTGATGATGTTCATTAAAGCAATCAATCCATGTTTAACCAAAACAAGAAAACCCGAAATCAGTCAATAACTTCTGTACAGATAATGCTGGATATGAAATTAGAATATGTTTTTGAGACGAGAACTTTCGGTATCCTTTTATAAGTTCCTCGTTTAGGGATATTTCAATGAGCCGCTCCTGTGTTAGTATGGATTCATTCTTGATTGGCATCTGAGTTAGAGGGTTCGATACCCAGTCGGGAGTATTTAAAAGAAGAATGTCTTCAAAACTATGTAGTGGACGTATGAAACAGTAGTGCGTAGCGGGCTGATTATTATTACAATTATCCGATCGGATAAACTGGCTTTTAGCGTAGAAGTTATACCATTTTCTTCTCTCTGTAGAATCCTTTGGTCGTCTTGAGGACCACTGGGTGTCCGCGGACCACAGTTTGAGAACCTAAGACTAAGACTAAGACTAAGACTAAGACTGCTTTATTGATCCTTACGGAAATTTGTTGTGATTACCTCTGACCTCTGACGTAGGCCAATGTTTCCGCGGCGGCGGACGACAACCGTCGATATTAATTGAAGAGACACCACTGGTTCTAAGCCTTTCTTTACAAACTAATCTCCGTACAGTTTTTTTTTTCCCATAGCGTCCAAACCGTGTAGTGTGCAAATAGCTTAAGGGTAGAATAATTCACATGTTAGTCTATCAAAAAATGATAAAGTAAAACTGCTGTGGATGCGGCTTAAGTCTTTAAAAAGGCTGGTCCGAGTCAATGTGGCGCTCTTGTCAGAAAATAAAAGATGCGTCCCTGACACCCTCCCTTGTCCCAAATGTAGCTCTCTACCGAATGTGGGGGAAAAAAACAACTGTTTCCGCTGTCAACTGTCTACTGTGATGTCGCCTAGTGGCCCATGCGTCGCGCCGGCATTCTACGTTGAATAATATCAATAGTCAAAATAAATCCTGCTTTTGAAAACTGCTTGGTTTGCGCGGGCGCATGAATGAGAAGGGAGGTAACTCTGCAAGGTAAACCTTGACGCACTGTCGCACATAGTTGGGTTGCTGCCCATTTTCTACATTTTTTTTTTTCAATGGCATTTCTTTTTAAAGCGGAAGTGACGCCATTACATTGTGTGCGTGAGTGTGTGTGTGTGTTAGCGCGCAGCAGTTCTTTGATTTGTTTGTGGAACTCAATTAAAACAGTTACGAAAACCGGAGTGTGTGTGTGTGTGTTTGCGTGGTGCGTTATTGGATTCAGTGTGGGCTCATTCTCATTGGTAACCTACCGCGGAGGTTCTCTAACTTTTCTGACCCCTAAGTGAAAAATCTACGTCAATGCATATTATATATGTAAAAACAACATGAAAAAACAAACAAAACATTTTTGCTGAAGGAGCGTTCATAGCCTAACTCTTGTTTAAAATAAAATTTAAAAACAATTAATGAGTTTCATGAAGTTGATTAGATTTTATGAGTGTATTTTTGCCCTTCTTTTATTGGTGATGAGGTTCATTATTGGAATAAATCTACGCTGTACCACATAAGAAGAAGGATAAATATATGGAAACTTCTTTCCATAATGCAAGATATAAATTTGGAAAATGTTTTTGTAACCAGTTTGTGGTCTCCGTGTTGGTGTAAGTTCCTCGTTTGTAGATATTTCAATTAGCTGCTTCTGCTTTAGTATGTTTTCATCTGTGATTGGTCAGTTGCAACTGGCGATCTCTCGGATAGCCTCATATCAGAAAGAAGAGCACTAGAGCTAGTATCTAACACGTTAATAAACCTCCAGGCACGCCAAAACAGCCAGATTGTCTCCCTGGCTGACGCCAGGACAGGTCTTGTAAATCTCAACACCAAAAGTCATGTAAAATTTCTCCAGCGAATCACTGGCTACACTGAATTAGAAAGCAATGAAAAAGCAAATCTATTTGCCAAAGAAAGAAAAATCAATGAACAATTCAAAGTCCCTCTCTACCCGGAAGAAATGAAAAAAAAAATAGAGAGTTTAATAAATGAGAATTGGACAGAAAGTTCAAGGAAAAAAAGATGCCTATTACAAGCTGCCCCGACATGACCAACATTTAGAATATCGTTTCAGCACCGACGCAACAGACTGAGACAACACATATTCCGGACTAGTGAGATTTGCCCTTGTGGAACATCACCAGAGAATGCCGACCATGTTCTTCAAAGCTGCACATTCTATCGAGAGGCCCGAACAAAACACTGCTCCCCCTCCGCCGCCCGTTGATCAAAATTACATGGAGAGCTGCCAGATCTGGAAACCACTGCGCAGTTCATGGCAGATATAGGACTACTTGTCTGAACTTTCCAACATATATGAGACCGAAGAGGAAGAATAATCTGTGATTGGGATCTGAGTTTGTTCACGCGCAAAAGCGTTCAATAGGAGTATCTAAGTGAAGAATGTTTTCCAATCTTTACTTTAGGTCGTCATAGAATAATACGTAATAGAAATATTAAACAGTAGTAAACCTTAAAGAGAGAGGATGGGGGGCACTTTGATTATCATTTAAATTATTTGGCTTTTAGGGAAGAAGTTATTTTAATTGTTACAGTTTTCATCTTTCTGTGGACCCCTTCGGTCGAACGCGCACCCCAGTTTGAGAACCACTGAACTAACGGACGGAAAGATTTTGCATTGAAAGAAAGAATGAGGAGAATGACGTATAAAAGAATGAGAAATAGATAGATAGATAGATGGAGAAAGAGTTAATGAATGAAGAGGAACAGGAAGTAGAGAGAGAAAGGAGGGAGAGACAATTACTTATAGAGAGAAAGGAAGGAGAGACAGTTACGTATAGAGAGAAAGGAGGGAGAGACAGTTACTTATAGAGAAAGGAAGGAGAGATAGTTACATATAGAGAGAAAGGAGGGAGAGACAGTTACATATAGAGAGAAAGGAGGGAGAGACAGTTACGTATAGAGAGAAAGGAGGGAGAGACAGTTACATATAGAGAGAAAGGAGGGAGAGACAGTTACGTATAGAGAGAAAGGAGGGAGAGACAGTTACGTATAGAGAGAAAGGAGGGAGAGACAGTTACGTATAGAGAGAAAGGAGGGAGAAACAGTTACGTATAGAGAGAAAGGAGGGAGAGACAGTTACGTATAGAGAGAAAGGAGGGAGAGACAGTTACGTATAGAGAGAAAGGAGGGAGAGACAGTTACGTATAGAGAGAAAGGAGGGAGAGACAGTTACATATAGAGAGAAAGGAGGGAGAGACAGTTACGTATAGAGAGAAAGGAGGGAGAGACAGTTACGTATAGAGAGAAAGGAGGGAGAGACAGTTACGTATAGAGAGAAAGGAGGGAGAGACAGTTACGTATAGAGAGAAAGGAGGGAGAGACAGTTACATATAGAGAGAAAGGAGGGAGAGACAGTTACGTATAGAGAGAAAGGAGGGAGAGACAGTTACGTATAGAGAGAAAGGAGGGAGAGACAGTTACGTATAGAGAGAAAGGAGGGAGAGACAGTTACGTATAGAGAGAAAGGAAGGAGAGACAGTTACGTATAGAGAGAAAGGAGGGAGAGACAGTTACGTATAGAGAGAAAGGAGGGAGAGACAGTTACGTATAGAGAGAAAGGAGGAAGAGACAGTTACGTATAGAGAGAATGGAGGGAGAGACAGTTACATATAGATAGAAAGGAGGGAGAGAGAGACAGTTACATATAGAGAGAAAGGAGGGAGAGACAGTTACGTATAGAGAGAAAGGAGGGAGAGACAGTTACGTATAGAGAGAAAGGAGGGAGAGACATTTACGTATAGAGAGAAAGGAGGGAGAGACAGTTACGTATAGAGAGAAAGGAGGAAGAGACAGTTACGTATAGAGAGAAAGGAGGGAGAGACAGTTACGTATAGAGATAAAGGAGGGAGAGACAGTTACATATAGATAGAAAGGAGGGAGAGACAGTTACGTATAGAGAGAAAGGAGGGAGAGACAGTTACGTATAGAGAGAAAGGAGGGAGAGACAGTTACGTATAGAGAGAAAGGAGGGAGAGACAGTTACGTATAGAGAGAAAGGAGGGAGAGACAGTTACGTATAGAGAGAAAGGAGGGAGAGACAGTTACGTATAGAGAGAAAGGAGGGAGAGACAGTAACGTATAGAGATAAAGGAGGGAGAGACAGTTACATATAGAGAGAAAGGAGGGAGAGACAGTTACGTATAGAGAGAAAGGAGGGAGAGATAGTTACGTATAGAGAGAAAGGAGGGAGAGACAGTTACGTATAGAGAGAAAGGAAGTTAAAGAGAGTTAAAGCAGAAGAAGAGGGAAGGGACAGAAATAGGAAACAGAAAGAGAGAGAGAGAGAGAGAGCGGGAATTAAGGAGAATTAGAAAGAGAGTAAGGAGGATAGACAGGGAAAGGTAAAGAGAAAGAGAGTCAGAAATGTAAAGAGAAAGACAAAGACATGGAGAAAGAGAAGGAGAAAGGGAGAGTCAGGGGAGGGCGAAAGAGTTAAATTCAAGGAGAGGCAAAGACGTAGATATAGATATATATATATAGAGAGAGATAGAGCGAGAGAGTAAGAGAGAGAGAGAGAGAGAGAGAAGCAAAGAGAAAGAGGCTGTTGAGCTGTTGGTCCATGGAAGTAAAAAGAAAGACGCTGTTGAGCTGTTGGTCCATGGAAGTAAAAAGAAAGACGCTGTTGAGCTGTTGGTCCATGGAAGTAAAAAGAAAGACGCTGTTGAGCTGTTGGTCCATGGAAGTAAAAAGAAAGACGCTGTTGAGCTGTTGGTCCATGGAAGTAAAAAGAAAGACGCTGTTGAACTGTTGGTCTATGGAAGTAAAAAGAAAGACGCTGTTGAGCTGTTGGTCCATGGAAGTAAAAAGAAAGACGCTGTTGAACGGTTGGTCTATGGAAGTAAAAAGAAAGACGCTGTTGAGCTGTTGGTCCATGGAAGTAAAAAGAAAGACGCTGTTGAGCTGTTGGTCTATGGAAGTAAAAAGAAAGACGCTGTTGAGCTGTTGGTCCATGGAAGTAAAAAGAAAGAGGCTGTTGAGCTGTTGGTCTATGGAAGTAAAAAGAAAGAGGCTGTTGAGCTGTTGGTCTATGGAAGTAAAGAGACTAACAAAATATTTTATTTTCTATCTCTTGTTCAGATTCTTTCCTCAGTTATTGCATTTCTTTAGTCCGTGCGTTTTACTCAGTAAGGTCCCTATCATTTATTAACTTCTTAGCTGTGATCAAAACGCTGGTTTACGAATTCATTCTCACGCAGTCAACGCCAGAAATAAAACAAACTCTAAAAAGAAAAAAAAAAAAATGAATTTTCGGAATGTAGTTATTATAATTACGCTTTAAAAAAATCTCTTTTTTTTTTTCAAAGATAAAAATAAATCGTAATTAAGATTCGTCTTTTGAAGAAAAAAAAAAAAAGACTAAAAAAGCAAATTGTTGGACTGAGTGTTCTCACGGAAAGGAAACACCTTCAATTTGGTTGGTTGTACCTAAGACTTGTAGGTATCTTCATTTCACAAGGTCATTTTGTTTTTACTTCTGATGAAACCGGGATTTTTTTTTTTTGTGTGTGGAAATGTTCACTTGGAAGCGGAAGTGGTTAACGCGTGGGCGGAGAGAGTATTTCATGTTTTGTTTTTAAGCACCGGAAGTTGAAAAGTGGGTGGCTGGGTATAGAACCGGATGTGGTTTAGCGAGAAACAGAAAATGGCACAGAAAAAAAAAAAGAATACATACAATTAAAGTAAAGAAGAAAAATCTGGAAATGTTCGTTTGTTCTTGCTCTATCTATCTATCTATCTATCTATCTATCTATCTATCTATCTATCTATCTATCTATCTATCTATCTATCTATCTATCTAACTATCTATCTATCTGTCTGTCTGTCTGTCTGTCTGTCTATCTTTCTTTCTTTCTGTCTGTCTATCTATCTATCTATCTATCTATCTATCTATCTATCTATCTATCTATCTATCTATCTATCTATCTATCTATCTATCTATCTATCTATCTATCTATCTATCTATTTTTCTGTCTGTCTGTCTTTTTTTTTTGTCTACTTTAGGTCGGTTATGCGTCCTAATATTAAAAAGAACTAGAAAACTATGACAACATCTCGTCTTGTGGCTAATAATTCGTGTCTAAATGTAACGATGCTTTGTATTTGAATGCTAGATGTGATGATGTCTTCACTTTTCCTAGAGATTGTGTAGATCAGACGTTTTGCTGATGTTATAATTTAGTGTAGATTTCTATTTTAAACAATTACTGAATATTCAAACAAAGAAATGTAAACTATCAATTCAAACAACGAAGATCCTCTAACAATAAATACATAGCTTTAATTCCGGAACTAGGAATCACTTAAATACAATAAACACACTGTACAATACAATTAAACAAGTGAACTCTCTTCGTTCCAGCTCATAACTACAACTGACATTCCCCGTCCTTTCCAAAACTTTCTATTATCTAACTCAAGTTATATTTAGCAACAACCAACTAGAAACAAACAAATATCGCTTCTTTTATGGAATTAATATAGCTTCTGTTACAAGAAAGCATACTTGTTCCCGTCGATAATCAACCTTGAGTTGCTTTGGAGATGATTGCAGACAACTAAAAATAAACTTAGTGCAACAGCTGCTCTATGCTACGTGACACTAAAATATATATTTTTTTCTTTAAGATTTATTTCATTTAGTTTCATTCGACAGATAGCTAAATCTATTTTGGAGATTTTCACGAGAAACTCAACAGACTAGGAGGTTTCGCTTTACTTGAAGACATACTTACGATGAATGTATCAAAGACCTTCTTATGCTTTATATTCCTATATTTTTATTCCTACTTCAGTGTTGTCCTTCGCCCCCATCTTAGTTTAAATTACTTTATTTTCACCTGTTTTTCTTATAGGATGTAAAGTGAACTGGAGACTTCAGGACTATGCATCTAAGAATGCTAGAAAACCCTTGGCGTCGGGGCTCCGCACCGAACCTCGCTAGGGGAGCTTGCAGAGCTTATTTATTGTTGGATAATATTCGATCGTTTGTATTTTCACAGTGTATTATTTCAGCCAAATTATATGATGCCAGTCAAGTTATTGTACAAGTGATTGATATTTTGGATTGCCTTTTTTTTATTGAATAGAGATGATTGCATGAAATTCAAGACACATTTAGTCATCGCTGAGTTGCTTCATTGTGTCCTAGTAGCAGGGACGGCCTTAGGCCACTGCAGCCTATTCGGTCAAGTGGGCCCCGCGCTTTCATAGGCCCTGCGCTAATTCTAAGTATTAAATTAAACCATTATAACGTAAATAAATTAACAGGGTTTTCGCGACCTCCTGATTTTCCAGGGCCTCCAGGAAATCCCATGAAAAGGCAAAATATACGATAAAGTCCTGAACTTTTTTTGAATTTATTCAAATCTCCTGAAGAATAGACCAAATTGACATTTTGGGGTGCCTATAAATAAAAAGTGGCATTGCGAGCTTTCATTTGATAAAAATTTATTGCAAAGTAGGCCTATTATCTAATAAAAAAAAATAATTTTGACATTATGCTTATCCCTACCCAGACTAGGCCCCACACGATCCGATTCGCATGGGGCCCCGCAAATGCTAGGCCGGCCCTGCCTAGTAGTTTGTTGTATAGATTTATAGGCATACTTGAATCCGCGAATGTCAGATGATTGTGGAGACAGTACACAGCTCTCAAAAACTAAATCCATATAATTTGTATATATAATAATAATAATAATAATAATCAGTGGTGTATAAACTATTAACTTCACTTTTAAAAAGTAAAATGTATAAATTTTGTTCTGCCCATAAGCTACTAGCAGATGAACAACAAGGTTGCATTGAAGAGTCGATGGGCTGTAAAGTACAGCTAACTATAGATGGTATTATATTGCATCAAGCTAATAGAAGAAAGAGAAATTTACACATGTGTTACATCGACTACAAAAAAGCTTTCGATTCAGTTCCGCATGATTGGCTATTAAAAACCCTGGACATCCATAGAATCAACCCAAGAATAAAACAACTATTGAAAGTCTGTATGGATAATTGGAAGATAAACCTGCACCTAAATCGTGATAAACTAGGTTCTGTGCACATAAGAAGAGGTATATACCAGGGTGACTCACTATCTCCACTCTGGTTCTGCCTAGCGATTAATCCTCTATCTACATTACTCCAAGACTCTACAAACGGTTTTAGGGTTGACACTAAATGTACAAAATGTGTGTCCCACTTATTATACATGGATGATCTAAAGCTATATGCAGAAACCGAGCAAAAATTACACACCTTAATCAAAACGGTAAAATGCTTTAGTGACGATATCTGTATGTCTTTTGGCCTGGATAAGTGTGGCATCATAAGCATTAAAAAGGGCAAGGCAACGAACACCAACATTGAATTTGAAGGCATCGAGGAATTGAACTCCGCCTCTATTTATAAATATCTTGGAATAAACCAGAATGCCAAGATAAACCATAAGAAATTAAAAGAGGACTTTCTTGGCAAATATAGGCAAAGAGTTAATAAAATCCTCAACACCAAACTGTCTGGCAGTAATCTCATCACTGCAATTAACAGCTGGGCCGTCCCTGTGCTCCTTTACACGTTCGGTGTGATCAAATGGACTGACACCGACCTACATGACATTGACAGACTCACTAGAAAATTACTAACCAAGTTTCGATGTCTACACCCCAAGTCCTCCACCATAAGGTTATACCTGCCCAGGAAGGATGGGGGTCGTGGATTGCAGAACATCTTCAAATTGTGTAAGATGCAAGTTTTAAAAATACGAACAAAACTGCTCGCCTCCAGCAATAAATTAGTTTCCTTCCTACGGAAATACGACTCCGATGCAACCCCTCTGAACCTACACAATGCTGATGTCAATATCGGTTTGGACGACGTAGGGCATGAGATTCGCCAATGGGAAGAAAAAACACTCCACGGAAAATTTCCGGCTTCATTACATGGGGACAACATCGACAAGGCTGCTTCCTTAACATGGCTCAAAGCAGGTCATCTCTACCCTGAAACAGAAGGCTTTGTTACAGCAATACAGGACAGAGTAATCAGGACAAAAAATTACGAGAAGCATATCCTGAAACTCAATGTTGTCGACAAATGCCGAAAATGTGGAAATGTGGGCGAGTCGATTGAACACATTATGGCAGGATGTCCAGCCCTATCAGAATCAGCCTACCTAGGTCGCCATAACCAAGTTGCAAAGTTAATACACCAACACCTGGCTTTGACGTACAAATTGATCGGTAAGGACACTCCCCCTTATTATAAATACTCTCCGCAAGAGGTTCTCGAGTCTACTGAACATCTGCTGTACTGGGATAGGCCTATTCTGACCGACAAAACGGTAGATTTCAATCGCCCGGATCTGCTGTTCATCGATAAAAAAGAAAAAACCGCTACCATTATCGATATCGCCGTACCACTGTCTCATAATTTAAGAAAAACTGAGATAGAAAAACAAAGAAAATATGGGAACCTAGGCTTGGAGATTAAGCGTCTATGGAAATTGTCCAAAATAACAATATACCCCATTGTTATATCAACCGAGGGGATAATAACAACTGACCTCACAGACACCTTCAAGGCCCTTAACATTCCTAGGAACATCTTCGTTGCCTGTCAGAAGGCGGTACTGCTGCAGACCTGCCACATCACCAGAAAATTCCTCAGTGGAAACTGTTAAAGGGACTACGATGAATTTTGTTTCTCTTTAGCGAAACTCGACCCTGGCAGCGCCAGAGAATGACTACTCGTTCATTTCTAACATAATAATAATAATCTTTATTATCCGTAAGGAAATTTGTCTTACAATTTGTGCATTACACCAAACAAAAAACATTATAACTATAAGAAACCAAAGTGTACATTCACAACAGACGCACTCATAATTTACATGTGACAAAGTTTATACCAGATTGTTCTTATTTAATGATTTGATTGCCAGGGGAACAAAAGAGTGTTTGTGTCTGTTTGTCTTTGCTATCGGTGTCTTGTATCTCTTTTGTGATGGTAAAATCACAAAATCCTGACACAAAGGGTGATTCTTTATTTCGAGGATCTTGTTAGCTTTTTTATAGATGTTTGTCTCAAACAACTGCCCAAATGGGGTTTGTTTTTTGCCAATGATTTTGCCAGCAGCATTTAGGATTCTATTAAGTTTATTTTTATTTTTAATGCTCAGATTGCCATACCAGGCAGTGATATTGAAACTTATATATATATCCTGGTGAGGACTGGGATTTTAATTTCAGGATCTTTGAGCGCCTCTGAGTCCACCCAGCTCTAACGGGTACCTGACACTAGCTGTGGAAAAAGGGAATAGTATAGGCGGTTGGTCGTTTTGCTGGCCACATGATACCCTCGTTAACCGTGGGCCACAGAAACAGATTTTGTTTGCATCATCTGCGCTATAGATCAGAAGGTCTGTAAGGGGAACTTATATATATATATATATATATATATATGTTTATACAGATGTTTATATATATATATAAAAAGAGAGAGAGAGAGAGAGAGAATGTTTTTCTCTGCTGTCATCAACTGCCAGTGACATCACCTGTCATGTCGATAATTCCAGCAACTGCCCAACACTTATCTTATTTACTGCTGTTATTCCTCCTGTCAGTCTACGCCCATGCAGCACGTTGTACAAAGTGTCGGCACCCGGAGGTCGTGACCCTACAATTCACCGACTTCTTCTGGCACCCAGTTTTTGAGCACCACCTTACCCAGACACTTGCAAATGTGGGATAGAATAAACAAACATACACACACACACAAAACAAACCCCAACAACTTACAAAACAAAAACATAGTAAAACACTAATAGTGAGATCTTCGGATACCAGTAGCCACACAAAAAAAAAACCTAGAAAAAAAAAAGGATTCAAATCATATTTTCGTATTAATACAGGTTTGTCCGTCAGATGAAGCGTGTGACAAAGGAAAAAAAAAACAGGGACCTTTTTTGTTTTCATTCTACAAAATATCTCTATATTCCAGATCACTTTATATCTTAATAGTAAAGTTCCCCTTTCAGACCTTGCAATCTAAAGGGCAGATAATGTTAAGATCATCTGTGTCTGTGTCCAACGGTTAACGAGCAGGGTGTCATGTGGCCAGCACAACGCCTTTACCTCCCCATCTTAAGTCCGGTTCCCAGGACTCCAGGTTCGTAAGCCAAGCGCTTAACCACCGCGCTCCATTTATATGATAATACTCTTAATACACGTACTCAACATATAACTATACTCTTTCTTTCTAAACTCTTTCTCTCCGTAATTTTTTACAACATTCTGGTGGAATCAACGTTGGTATCGTCAGTTAGGAGTGAAAGGGTTAATACTGTTTCTGTCTCACTTACCCCTAGGCCTATATCTCAGTAATCTTTATATCTCAGCATTCTTATATATCAATTCTATTTATAACATACAGCTCTTTCTCTCACTATACTTTTATATCTCAATGCCATAGCAACAATAACTATATTAAGTGTTATAACACTATAAAAACTATGTAACTTTGAATGTAACTAAAGCCCATTCAACTTTGTCTAGAGCAGGGGTTCTCAACCTGTGGTCGCGACCCCCTTGGGGGTCGATTGACGATTTGCCAGGGGTCGCCTAAGACCATCGAAAATATGGAGTGTTATTGTCTATTCTTCTATTGCTGTATGTGTGTGTGTGTGTGGAGGGGTCGCATGGGAGTGGGGGATTGTAAAAAAGGGTCGCCGAGCTTAAAAGGTTGAGAACCGCTGGTCTAGAGGAACATGGTGCGCGGGTTTTATGATTTTTAAATTGTTATTTTTTTACTGTAATAGGAGAAAAGAATCCATATATGTTTGGACGACCTGCTTAAGAGCTTTTTTCCCCCTTCATTTTTAAAATTGACATTGACGCAGGATCCGCCTCTGAACATGGCAGTGCGAATACTAGAATCCACAGAGATTCGCTCGTTCAACAGTTTTGGTCTGAATGTTAAACAAAATGGATAGACTTCTATCTTATCAGGTCACTAGCAGGCACACGCCAAGGAAGAAAAAAACAAACAAGCAAATATTTGAGATATAAAAACAATGTTATGTAACAGATGTTGACTAACGCCCCTCACAGAAGCCCCCCCCCCCTAGTTTACCTTACTTTCTGTGTACGCATTTTATACCATTTTCTTAGGGCGGAGAATTCTTGTGGCGTAGATTCGGGTGCCTTTGGGGGGGGGGGCGCTGGAGGGAGGGGGGCATAAATTTTTATATTTTTGGACTAATGGTGGGAAGTTTCCAAACAGGAAAGTATTTGTGAGGTTGTGTGTACGTGAGGGTGTGTGTGTGTGAATGTGTGTGAGAGTGGTTAGGTGGGTGCTCATGACTTGAGGAAGGCTAGATGGATTGGGGGAAGGGGGGGGTGGTGGAAAGATAACGGTGAGCGCGTGACCAGGTTATAGATGAACTCACCCTAAGCCTACTCCTGCCAGGTAAGCCTGGGAAGATTGTGTAGATATGAAAGCGTCATGACAAGGCACAGCTGCTATGATTAAAGAGAAATGTGTCTTTTTTTTTTGCGTATTTAGCCGTTTGACCCCCCCCCTTCCCCCCCCCCCCCACCCCCCACCCACTTCTTTGCTGTATCTTCCATGTTTATAGTGGCCAGTCAATAGACAAGTAGGTGGAAGAAACCTATATTATGTGGTTTCCACCATATTCTATTAGGTTTAGAGAGAACTGCAAGGTTTAAATAGGAAGATGTTTTAAGAGACGTCTTTCAATTACGAGAAATTCATTTGGTGAGAAACCAGTTTTAAGTCACATAATGGTTCAGTTATCCGATAGAATTTCTCTATATTTATGCAATGCAGAGGGACGCTATAAATACTAAATCCATATACAGTGCTGGACTTACACATTGGCAACATAAGCCACGGCATAGGGCCCCCGCTTGTTTGAGGGCACCCTCGAAAATTGTTCCGAAGATATTTGTAAACATTTTGAAGTAAAAGCAAAGGAAAAACAGCCTTATGTTGACTGCAATGGGCCCAAATCTCAAATGACTTAGGCCCTTATCAAGTGTAAATCCAGTCCAGTTGTCCAGCCCACTGGTTTCACGAAACAGGCATCCAGACTGGCTTTAGTGCAATACACCTGTTCCATGAGTTTAAATGTAAAGACAATCAAGGATTGGCCTCTTCAGTCACAGCGCTTGGTCTAACTTCTCAACACTTGCAATTTTGAATGAATAAGATGTAACGCAGCACTCACATCTTATTCTCAAGAAGAATTACAAAGGGAGGTAAATGCTTTGTCGGCTGCATGTCAAGAGCTCAATCTTACAAGACTCACCAAGACTGAAATTCTGGCACACGAAGGTCACAGAGGTATCGGGCATCACACCCTTACTTGTGGTGCAGGAATTTACCTACCTGGGATCAACTATTGCCAGCAACCTTTTTTAAGTAACAAAACTAAACTGGAATATCTTCTGCTGCAATGGTTATCAACAGAGGCGGCCTTAGCAGAGCGCGGGGCCCTGGGCGAGTGTCACATGCGCGGCCCTATATATATCGTACAACAGCACGCTATTTGGGCTTGGGCGCCTCTAACACTGTTGGCAAAAATGTTGATTCGTCTTTACTCTCTTAATCGAATTGTTTTTATTTCTTGCGTCTGACTCTTTGTCTGACTCTTTGTCTCTTTGTTCCTTGAATTTCTATCAGACACGTCCACAAAATGAAATATATAATGGACATCTGCTCCTTGTGGCTTGCAGTCAAGGATGACAGAAAAATATTTAGCAAGTTTGATTTGATCAATCACTTTATCTTTTACTTCTTATGCCATTAGATTCTTAAAAAAAAGAGAGCTAGTTTTGAATCCTATGTCCGATTTAATGACCTTGAGCCTCGGCGTTCTTAATTAGTTGAAGATGATTGAGTCGAATTGGGCCAGTATCTCAAGTTATTCTCAATCAAGCCTAAAATTGACCGTTGTTTGGCTCATAAAGTTTAACTGTTCTCCACCGAAAGGCTTGTTGTTAAGACTGCACACAATGAAGCTTTTCTTTATAATTTGTTCGAGCATCATGGTATCCATTGTGTTACCATTGGGCATTCTCAGAGCTCAATCTAACCACGCTGACACACACTTAAACTGATTTACAAGAACATCGTACTGCTGAGGTTTATTACCAAGATGCTTCCAGTGGCAGTAGCCTTTGTTTGCTAAATGGCCTCCTGTAGCTATCGTGGCAAACAATTTACAAGGAAAACACAATTGGTCTTTGGCAGACTTTGGTATAAGAAAAATGTGAAATAAGAGCTACAGTAGTTCATTCATTCATTAACTTTCGCAGATCCGACTTTCACGGAAACGTTTTTAAAAAAATACTCCCGCGTTTTTTATTTTGATAGCCTCTTAGAATCAGCAAGTCATAAGATGCTGTCTTTACCAAAATAGAACGGTATCATGTTAAAAACTTACATAATAATTTGTATCATATCAAATCATATCGTATCAAATATTGTAGTTTGCCCTTCAGGCGCGGGGCCCGGTACGGTTGACCCATTCCCCCCCCCCCAAGCCGCTACTGGTTAACAATCGTAAGTAAGGTTTAAAGTATTTTTGGTAAAAAATGCGGAAAAAAAAGGTCTAAAAAAAAACAACATAATAAAAGGTGGATAAACCCTCTAAATTTTGAGACTTTTAAAATCTCTTTTGTGGAGGCCCCTTTTTTGTGGAGTCTTGGGTCTTCCCTGCCTGGACTTAGTCTTGGGTCTTCCCTGCCTGGACTTGCTACAAACTGCGAATTCGAGAGTCTAGATGGAACCAGTTAACCCAGAGAAAGTAAGTTTACATTTTTTTTTATAATGAATCATTATTTAACTGGTGTAAGTTACTTATACTATTTGATACTGAGACTTGATGGTACATGTACAGAAAAAGAGCGGGAATTGTTTGAAACATTTAATTGAAATCAATAGGAAAAGAAATAAATAAAAGGCTGGAAATCAGTTCTTCTAGAGAAGCGGTTCTCAACCTTTTTAGCTCGGCGACCCCTTTTAAAATTCCTCACGTATTCGCGACCCCCAACATTTAATTATTTTGGTTATAAGTATGATGTTACAGAACTATAATTGGAGGTCTAATGTAAATATCTGTTTAATCACAGTACAAAATGTCATTATTTTCTTGAAACATCCATTTCTCCTTATCCAACTACAAATCGATGAAATAATTTCTTTATGACGTGCATTTATTTACACTTGTATTTCATATTCCCATTCCACACACGTGACAATTTTCTGTATTTAAACTTGATAACTAAAAGGCTGTTTCGGGAATTATTTTTTTTTATTGCAAATGGAAGAAGGTGCAACACAGACA
Source organism: Biomphalaria glabrata (assembly GCF_947242115.1). Classification (NCBI taxonomy): domain Eukaryota; kingdom Metazoa; phylum Mollusca; class Gastropoda; family Planorbidae; genus Biomphalaria; species Biomphalaria glabrata. The sequence goes on along the minus strand of NC_074718.1, from coordinate 39,140,167 downwards.
AATCGGAACATGACCGCAAACACTTGATCCAGATGTGTGAGAAATGTTTCTCTGTTAAACTATTTCTGTCTCTTAAACATCTTTAACTCTTCATCTCCGTAATTAGTTTTTCACGTTCTGGCATTTTTCACATGTGTCCATTCTACCCTGTTAAACTGTCATAACTTTGTTTGTTTGTTATCAGAAAACGTTTGACTTTTGGTATAGAATTACAGGAGAATGCATGCTCTTTTTATATAACACAAATTAAAGTTTATAAAACCAAATATTAATCTAATTTAATGAGGTCAAACCAACGATGTTATCGTTAATTAGGAGAGAAAGAGTTAACTTTGATTTTCTTTGGATTTCTGGCAAGTGCAAATAGGACGTGAAGTAGATTTGGAAAGTAGGATGAAAGTTCGTCCACAGACATGCGCATTCTTTCACAGCAATTATCATTTTATCGGTTTGCCTCGTTCAAAGTCATTTTCCTCATAGAGAGCAGATAAGGTTGGAAGCATGTAAATATTAATTCCACTACAAACGACATACTGTTTTTTTTTTACATTTTTATTCCTGCTTAAACTAGTGGGGCAGGCACAGGAAACAGTGTCTTACAAGAGTGTCCAAGAGCAGCGGGGAGACAATTGAAGTGTCACTTGAACTGCATGGGGGAGCTATAAGGATCTGGGTTCAGCAAGAGTTTCTTACCAGAGAACCACGAGAAGCCCATGCTTTCCTTCCCTGCTACCACTTGGAGTTCATCAGAGATGCCTACATGTCAAAAAGGACATGCGTATTCCGCAGACCTGGAAATGTGTCTTTTGAGGGTGTAATGCGTATTTTCCTAAATATATAGAAATACACTCAGGAAAGACTAAAAATCATTCAAGCACGTAAAATACACGAAATGCAGCAATCCTAAAGTGAACACTGAATAAAATTATATCAGACATTGTGTACATTTGTTAAAATATTTACACGTTTAGTCTTTGTCTTAGACTTTTCTAGACTATGTTAGAATGATGCCGTTCTTGTCACTTGGCAATGATTTTACGATCATAATGACTCTAGTGTATTCTACATTCCAAAATAGCGATGACAGAAAATTAATTCAAAAGAATGGGGATTTTTGTTACACGTGAATTTAGAGTTAAACCAGGTGTAAAGCTTAGCTGGATCAGTGGCATCTAGCTTTATAAAAGTAGTTTTGTTTATAGGCAATTTCTTTACATTTTACAAGGAATCCAGATCACATTTTGAAAGAATTCCGATTTTCTTTCAGATCTTTCTTTGCAGAGTTAGCAATGAAAGCTTTGGCATCCTCTACAATCACTAATAACAAATATTTTAAGAATTTTTTTTTCAGGCAGATAATCCTAATTAATCATTGAACTTGTTTCTAATATAAAAGCTGGGCTATTGAGTCTGCTGAATTGCTGTTGTAAGATACAGCTGTTTATTCTGGTTTCTGATGTTTGAAGTTGTTTTATAAAACAAACAGATGTGTTGAAGGAGGGTACAAGGGGTCATGAATTTAATATTTTTGTCAGCATAATTAAAGCTTTTCTTTTGCAAACACACTCAGCCTTCATAAGTAATGGAAACTAGCTAGTCGCTAGTGACTATAACAGTAGCATTAGATCTGCGACAGAAGATATCTTCTGCAAGTCAGGAAAAATCAGTTTAATTCCTTTTATCATGCAAGATGGTGGACTGTTGATTCCGGATAAGTAGATAGAGAAACAGAACTAAAGATAGGTTAGAAGTTTAGATTAGGCCTACTAACTAGCAGCCCTGCTATTAAAATATCTGCCCTTCTAACTTTTATCTCATAAGAACTCTCTCCTGAATTTGGTGGTTTACAAAAAAACTGAATACAGATATAGAATATATATTGAAGATCTGTTGGCAGCTTCATTAACAGTTGAATGATTTTTAATGTGCAATAAAGGTATGTTTACAATCCCAAGAAATTGTAGACTCTTAAAAGTCTATCGTGAATGTGAAATAATAGATCTAGACCTATACAATCTTGCCCCCTTTTTTTATTTTAGAATCCATTAAGGATAAGAAAGGAGATCAATTGGCACTACATCTCTGTATAAAATGGCTAATTGCTGCTTTTGAGAAGTTCTAGATTAGTTATAGATCTAAGTCTAGTACACACATGGCTATGGTCACATCTAGATCTAAAATCTAGACTAGAATTAGATTTAGATCTAGACCTATATGTTGTAGATCTATATCTAAATCTAGAATAATCTAGATCTAGATTCTAAACCTGAATTCTAAACCTAGATTTACTTAAACCCTATTTTAGGTGCCTGACATCGTAAAATATCTCTAGTTCTAGATCCAGTCTAGATGAATAAGAACTATTCAATCAATTAATTCCGAATCAGTTTGAAGACTTCCTATAAACTGACACATTGAAAGGAACTCCGCTTTATGTAGATCAGTAAGAACTGGTAAATATTTAAATCTTTTTGTTAAATTAAATTATTTTTTTTTTTTTGCTATAGAGGTGGAAATGCGTATTTTCAGATTATAAACCGTACTCGCGTATTCTCGTGTCCATTTGCGTACAAAATACGCAAGATGCGTACTTGTAGGCAACTCCCCGAGTTCATCCAATTTTCATGGTGTCCAATGCGTTATGGATTTCTAAACAAAGTTTACGTATTAAAATTCAAATTTATGGATGCCTTATTAAACCTTTTTTAAAACGTATATTGTTTAGTCCAAATACTACGGAATAATCACATTTGATTGATTGCCAATGGTAATTATTTGATTATTAAATGGTTATTATTTTAACTAATAACTGACCTAAATAAAGCACAAACAATTTAGTGTTATAGACTATAGTCATGAAGTTTCGAGACGGTATGCATTAATCTGCATTGCTTTAAACTTGTACAAATACATTTGCTGGACAATTAAAATGTTCGAAATCAATTCTGATTCAGTTGTCTGCAACATCTATCCTCGAATAACAATCTATTTAGTAGATTCCAATTAAAACAAAAAAACGTAGTATGTGACAAGATTGACATGTTGGAATGGACAAAAAAAAAATCCATAATTTCGATGGACTTAAGCAACCCCTGAGAAATTGTCAGTCGACCCCAAAGGGGGTCGCGATTCACAGGTTGAGAACCCCTGTTCTAGAGACATAATTTAGAGAGATTCAGTCCAAGGGAAATAGCTCAGCAAAACATTTTTGTACATTTTTTAAAAATGGGAATGACTTTTTTTTTGTATATTAATGAAATAAAGTAAAATAGAAAAAAAAAAAGAAAGAGAAAGGGAGATAGTTGGGGTGATATAAGATACCTAAAGAAAAAGGTAAGAAATAAAATAAAAGAAAATTAGACAGATATTCAAATTTATGCACCCACATTTCTTTCTACTATTTACAAAAGTAAACAAAATGTTGAAGCTTTAGTGGCACGAGTCACACACCCATGTTTAGGGCTATGACAGTGATGCCCAAGCTACGGCCCGCGGGCCGGGGGCCCCGCGACGTGTTTTAAACCGGCCGCCAAAACATCGGCACAAAATGTAGAGAAAAAAAGATTGAAAAAATTATTTTTTTTCTGTTAGGACTCTAGCTTTTTCTTCGATGGATTTCATTCTATTTTCTTGTAATATTCATGTTGATTTGTTTTCTATAAGAACACAAGTTGTTTTTTTTCGGCGACAAAAATTGACAGTTGGTTTAGAGTCTTGAACAATACCTCGGCTGTATAGAGCTAGCCGTGTTCTTGACATCTCATGTGTGTAACACTGCACATCTTTTCTGCATCATTTTGGTTCGTGTACTTCTGACATCAACATGATTGGTGCCGTGTCGTGTCACATTTGCACGTTAATGAAATAGGAGAGCTGAAGAAACAAAAATTGGATGTTGAAACTTCCAGGAAAAGTGGACAGATCCTTTTTTTTTGTTGGTGGAACAAAATAAGCCAACATGTTTGATCTGTAAAATGTGACTGTTTTTAAGGAACATAGCATAAACGGCATTCTAAAACAAACCACTACAAAAGTATGGTGGCATTGTTGGTTTGAGTCGCCAAGAAAAGATTGCAAAGTTACGTCTAGAGTTGAGTGATTGACGAAAATATTGACCAAGAAGTCAAGAGAAGGAGTAGACTGTAATGGAGGCTACAGAGTTGCTCACATTAACAAGAGAAATGAAGCATAAAAAGGTGCTCTCTAGCAGTGATGAATTAAATGAAGCTGTGCCGCCTTTCTCTCATGGCAATAGCAAAACGAGTCGAGTAGACAGTGTTGGTGAAAATCATCCATTCAAAACTAAATGACAGAGCAGCAGATTTCGAAATAATTACTATTGCTGCTGAGGAGTGACACCAATTGGAACTGATGAACTTACAAATCCAGATTTCCAGCTTGAGAAATTTCGAACAATAAGGACAATAGATTTCTATGTAGTGTTGTCTACATAAGCCTTGCACATTTCCGAAACAAAAATTGATGGTATGATCACAATGTTTACAAGTATTTATTTTAGTAGAAAACTTTTTTCAGGTATAAGACACATGAAACCCTTGTTACGTAATTGAATTATGGTGTAAGTAGGCCTATTGGAGACACGAAATTGTAATATAACTATTTAAAATGGTTTATTCTCTATTTCATTTTTTGGTATCTTTTTGTAATGTGGCCCGCGACACGAGTGTTAGAAATTAAAATGGCCCGCAGGCCGTATAAGTTTGGGCATCACTGGGCTATGAGATTCAATTTTACATTGCTAAAAATGTGAACAAAAATTATCATAGACCTTTTAAGATACATGGCTAATCAAGAGTTCATATTTTCCATAAAAACCAACAAAACAACTAATTTAGATACGAGATAAAGTTATGTTATGAAGAGGCCCATAGAGGCGAGATAGCTAGAGGTCATCTGGTGCTGTTCATCTGGTGCTATTCGTTGATAAGATCAAAGTGAGGCTGTCGGCGGGCGCATTGACCAACCAACATTTAGCTTCAGTTTTTTTTTTTGTGGTTTCGGTGATTTTAAAATGGTTTCATTATTCCATATCTCAGCAGCAATGTCTATCGCGGTCAAGGGGAAACAATTCAATAAATTATCATCAACACAAACTTGACAGAGTTGCAATTCTTTTTGTTCAAAAATAATGTTAATTAATTGTGAAAACGAACCAATTGAAAGGTTGGAAATGATTACGTCTAGACACAGTGATACCAAACCTTTTTAAAAATCTTTTGGCCATTTAGATTTCCGACACGCATGTCGCGGGTCACATCAACAAAAAGATACAAATAAAATAGACTTTAAATCGTTGTGAGTGTGTACATATGGATGCAGGTCTACTAAAGCGAATTAAGGGGATGCTTGTTAGTTAGAAATCAACTTTTGCATATCTGGCTAAATTAATGAGACTCCAGGAACACCGAATCTAGTCGATCGTGCGTGAGGCAATCAGCCTACGTAACACGGGTTTCGACCACCTCGTCACTAAAAATGTGTGTTCAATCAAACGAGGGTTATCATAACAAGCGATCATTCACAAAATGTACATTCTATTTTGATCTAAGTCTAGTACTATTTATGACTTCAAAGAAAAACAAAAGATTGGCTTGCAAAAAGTTGGAAATAAATATAATTGTATTAGAAGTAAAGGTCTTTTTTTTTTAGTTTAATCAACATTTAATCATTCTAATCATTCTAATCTAACCATTTGTAAGTGTAAAATAATTTAATAATATATTTATCTATATTTTAATATCTATACCCTATAAAGCCAATATAACCCTGCCCAAAACGATTTTCTTTTATGGAGGATGGTGTAATACAAATTGTAAAATTCACCCTTCAGACCGTGCGATTTTTATGGCAGGTGATGTAAAGGACATCTGTTTCTGTGGCCCACGGTTAACGAGGGTGACACGTGGCCAGCACAACGACCAACCGCCTTTACCATTCCTCCTACTAATGTCATATCAAATTGAATTAGTTATGTTAAAATGATGTTATGATCCAACAAGAAGCAAACAGCCTTAGAAAAAAACTCTTTTTACTAACAAGTAGTAATATTTAACGTTTAATTCAAGGGGACGTAATATATCCAACTTATTGAACTTTAAGTAAATACACAGTTACTTCTCGTAGATTGCACTGGCGTCCATTTTTTTTTAAAGTGTTGCAATGGAGAAAGAGATACACGATTGCCAATAATTTAGAATACAACTCGTATCTAATACGTTTAATACTTAAGTCTAATTCTAAACGGCTTTACTAAAACCTCATACAACGTATGACTTTCATGTTCCTTCAGCCACATTCGTAGGGCAGGGTCTCTTTCAATGAATTCTTTGAGAACTCTTTCAAGTTTTCATTCTCTAATGTTGGAATATCTTTGTTGTGAATAGGTGACAGTATTATACGAGTGTGACTTGTGACAGTTTCATGTCACAGTCATATACAACACTGACTTGTGACAGTGGCATTGCCGGCCTTAGGTAACTGGAGGGGCCCTTAGCGAAGTGATCATGGGGGCCCTTAATGAAATAGAAAACAAACAATTAAGACAGAAAAATGACGCAAGAACAATAAACAGCCCTGTCTCTAGATCTTAATCAACAAACAAGTTCAATTCATATAGCGTCGATAGCACGAATGGGCTTCATGGACGTCACATGATCACCAGACTTGAAATAACGTGTCGACATTTCACCAAAGGGAAGAAACTATGGTCTTCTAGCATATGTAGTCTAACAAGTAGATCTAAACCTATGTAAATAAATTCTGAATCAAAGTAGACATTTGGAGCTAGGCAGGTAGACATAGAGCCATAGAGTTCTGCTATGTTTGGGATATGATCTATGTTTCGCAATGTTTCTTTAAAAAAAAAGTGATATTATTATTATAGCTTTTATATAGCGCTACTTTCATGCTTACAGCATGCTAAAAGCGCTATGGTCCAATCTCATTTGTGGACCAGTGGGGGCGAGGGGGTATCTAGGAGTTGGTTTTCCGTGCTGCCTTTAGGCGCTCAGTAAACACAACTCTGCTCGAGTCGGGTGTCGAACCTCGAGCCCCCTTCTAGGTAGCCAAGCCAAGCCAAGTTCAAGCGCACTTGGCCTCTCGACGACGCTTTCCACAAATATATAATGATAGTGACTTGTGACATTGTCGTATGACAGTAACTTGTGACAATAATATATCATAGTGACTTGTGACATTGTCGTATGACAGTAACTTGTGACAATAATATATCATAGTGACTTGTGACATTGTCGTATGACAGTAATATACGAATCTGCGAAACAAACCAACAGAAAGGTATCATTCAATGTGAGAAATGGTCATTCAACTTTCTTTTAATAACGAATACTATAATATATTGTTGTAACTCTAGGTTAGGCACTCAACGAATAGGCATGCAACTCAACACAGTGTAACAGGAAATAAAGACAGGTGTTTATTCACTAGGACAAACACATAGCATCCTTCAGCTTCCGCAGAGTCTTTCTACTAATTTACCAGTCCTTTAGACAGCAACCCGAATATGGACCAACGACAGCCTCCCCGCTTCGCTCCAGGTCCCTTCTACAACCTTCTGGCAGCACCAAAAGCTGGCTTCTTAGTTTCCAAACATTCAGACTCTTCACGATCCCTGATGCACTGTTCTTCTCTCCATTCTAGTCTCTTCCTGTTTACGTTCACTAGTGCGCTAGTGCGCACCTCAAGCACTGGTGCAAGGCAGGGTTACAACAATATCCATACAGTTTCAATAAAATGGTTTCATTCTTGTTTATCTCATTATAATGTAATTTTAAAAATTCAAAGTGAAACTAACGAAATTCTATTTTTTTTTTAAATTTCTTAATGTAAAACTGAGATTGGGTTTGCGATATCCCCTCTCTACAATGTACACTTAAAATAGGCTTATCACTTATCCAATGACAAATTTAAACACCAAAACCTGTCTAAAAGGGTTTATAAGAAGCGTATTTGAAATAGAAAAGGAGACTCGGATTCCATTAGTACTTCTGTGTAGAAATACTGATTCTGTAATCGACCTAAAATAGTTTTAGTTAATTTTTTAAGGCTATTTTTTGAAATGTAATTGCTATAACTTTCTTTCAGACAAAGTGAAATACAATAGTTGACGGGAGGTAACTCTCTATCTTTCAAACCTTTTAAGGGGGAGATAATTTATCTTTTGACTTCACTTTGGGCTGGGCCACTTTCAGTCTATCTTTACTTTCACTTCAACTCGTCAAGATAGAGCTTACTTTCCACCCAAAGTCAGAGTTAATGGGACTAGGTTTAAACCAAGATCCTCTCTTTGTGTGTGCGTGGGTGTCTGTGCGGGAGGTTTGGACTAGGAAGTCAACTATCTTCAACTCTGAACGAACATCCGAAACATGTCAAATAAAAACAAACAATCAATTCTAAGGGCTAACAATGAAACAAAATTTATATATACCGTTAAAAAAAAGCTTATCCACACTAACCTCCCTTTACACGGGATACACCACAAAGCGCACTATATATTTATAGCCTTAATGAAAATTTGCAAATTGACAATTTCCCTCTTGGACTGGAGAACTGTCATGTTGTAGTGACTTATCTGCCCCGATATGAGTGCGGTGCATTGGATGAGAACAGTTATGGTGTAGTTACTTATCTGCCACTACATGAGTGCGGTGCATTGGATGAGAACAGTTATGGTGTAGTTACTTATCTGCCACTACATGAGTTCGGTGCATTGGATGAGAACAGTTATGGTGTAGTTACTTATCTGCCACTACATGAGTTCGGTGCATTGGATGAGAACAGTTATGGTGTAGTTACTTATCTGCCACTACATGAGTTCGGTGCATTGGATGAGAACAGTTATGGTGTAGTTACTTATCTGCCACTACATGAGTGCGGTGCATTGGATGAGAACAGTTATGGTGTAGTTACTTATCTGCCACTACATGAGTTCGGTGCATTGGATGAGAACAGTTATGGTGTAGTTACTTATCTGCCACTACATGAGTTCGGTGCATTGGATGAGAACAGTTATGGTGTAGTTACTTATCTGCCACTACATGAGTGCGGTGAATTGGATGAGAACAGTTATGGTGTAGTTACTTATCTGCCACTACATGAGTGCGGTGCATTGGATGAGAACAGTTATGGTGTAGTTACTTATCTGCCACTACATGAGTTCGGTGCATTGGATGAGAACAGTTATGGTGTAGTTACTTATCTGCCACTACATGAGTGCGGTGCATTGGATGAGAACAGTTATGGTGTAGTTACTTATCTGCCACTACATGAGTGCGGTGCATTGGATGAGAACAGTTATGGTGTAGTTACTTATCTGCCACTACATGAGTTCGGTGCATTGGATGAGAACAGTTATGGTGTAGTTACTTATCTACCCCTACATGAGTGCGGTGCATTGGATGAGAACAGTTATGGTGTAGTTACTTATCTACCCCTACATGAGTGCGGTGCATTGGATGAGAACAGTTATGGTGTAGTTACTTATCTGCCACTACATGAGTGCGGCGCATTGGATGAGAACAGTTATGGTGTAGTTACTTATCTGCCACTACATGAGTGCGGTGCACTGGATGAGAACAATTATGGTGTAGTGACTTATCTACCCCTACTTCAGTGCTGTGGTATCCATAATTGAACTATTACACTGGAACATACATACACTTGAAATGGTTGCTACACACTATGCAATATGAAATAAAGGAACGCCAAAAGAGACTAAAAGTCACTTGCACTCTTAAAATAAATGTATGGCTTTAACAATTAATAATGCACCGGTTAGAGCTCATTCTGTTATAGCCATATTCAGGGAACACAGTCTGGAACACGGAGCTTTGAGATTGGTATTGCTACCAAAGGAAAGCCAATATTCTTGTGGGATACGGGATTTACACTATTGTGGGATATGGGATTTACACTATTGTGGGATATGGGATTTACACTATTGTGGGATATGATATTTATTGTTTCATATTGTTACGAATGAACAGTGACAGGTAGATGTCACTATGTGTGACCCCGGCGAGATGACACAGCACCGAGTGTTCTCTGGAATCTATGCGTGTAAACAAAGACAGGATGTGACGTGCCCTCACGTGTTGTTCCAGGGGACGAACAGATCTACGAAGGGGGCAGTGTTACAAATGAACAGTGACAGTTAGAGGTCACTAGGTGCGAGACAGTAGAAGAGAGTGGACTTGAGCCGATACAGTCGATACAGTCTACGTATACGCTACATGTTACAGTGACGAATTGTTATAGTTAATATTCAATAAAGTTATATGAAACTGAAAGTAGAGTCGTCAAGCTCTTTGCAGTGTTTTTATTTGTGTGCCTACTAGTACATTTAGCCAGAAGATTCAGAAATACGTAACAATATGATATTTACACTATTGTGGGATATGATATTTACACTATTGTGGGATATGATATTTACACTATTGTGGGATATGATATTTATTGTTTCATATGATATTTACACTATTGTGGGATATTGGATTTACACACGAAATTTGACGACATTCAGTTTATAACCTGGTTACATGATCTCCTTAAAGGATTAAAGGTTATTTTGTTGGGTATAAAACAGTGGTCAACAAACTCAGCACTCTACAGTTCGCAATGAATGCTTTGATTCTATTTCCCTTAGTGCAGGGGTTCTCAACCTTTTATGCTCGGCGACCCCTTTTTACAATCCCCCACTTAGCCGCGACCCCCTTCCCCCTCCCCCGCACTCACACACAGCAACAGAAGAATAGACAATAACAATCCATTTTTTCAATGGTCTTTGGCGACCCCGGGCAAATCGCCAATCGACCCTCAAGGGGTCGCGACTCACAGGTTGAGAACCCCTGCCTTAGTGGATTGAAACTGACCTTTTTGTTTTTGAAGTTTCAGACTTAACTGATCATTTACTTTCCCATAGCATTCACGCACACAAAAATCTAACACAGATTTATTTCATTCAATTATCCCCTTTATGACTGTATTGAAGACGTCTGCAACTTGCCTGTTCTATGTCTGGTGTCTGTATTTAGTCTACAACTCTTGGCTAATTTAGCTCCCTTCCAATAGGGACGTCTGCTCCAGTCAGGTGTTTCAATGCGAACTTTGCCCTCTGGCTTTTAGAGTTTGTTTCGTTACAATGCGAGAATAATTTTGAATGCCGCTTAACAATGAACTGTTAAGAGAATGACATCCCTAAAAATGATAGACTCTATGCCAAGCTGGCCAAACAATAAATAGATTATTAAAGTTATCGTCTCCTCCACCATGTTTCAACATGGTCTGAAAGTACACATTTAAGCTAGATTTTGTACGAAATGTGTCCTTTTTTTAAAAAAAATCCTCTTATTATATTATTATTTTATTATTATTATTATATTGCACATTTTTGAAATGAATAATAAAAAAAAACTGGGTGGGTGGACGCGGCTCTTGGAAACGGCTCTTACGATTTTTCTAGAAATATGACTGTTGATGTTTATCTTTGGGGGAAAATTACTAGCTAATTGGCCACACAGGGAAAACTGGTTTTATCGTTATATTTTTTTTTTAAATAGAATAATTCTAATAATTAAATTTGGTCTGGAGGTCTAGACAATCTCTAACCCTAAAACACCTACGTCAGCGGGTATTCCCGTGTGTATTCATTAAAGAGTTGAGTAAATAGACTCTCAGGAGCAATTTGTGCATCGCTTTTTAAGTCTGGATCTATCTGCCTAACTCAAATGTTCTATGCCACATAGATTCATTGTTCTAGTCTAGACTACTGTCTTTTAATGATGCCGTATTAAGGGCAAAGTCATTGTTCTTACAGCTCCGTAAAGGAGGAATTGAAAAAAAACAACAACCTTTTTTTTTAAACATTACTTGTTAATTTAATGAAAAAATCTTTTAAACTAAACATTTTATTTTAGTCTAAATAATTTCATTTGAAATATTGATGAGTCAAACATTTTTTATACATTTTTATTTCCACAGACCAAGATAGATAGATAAAAAGTCTATGTCCACCTTTTTATTGTCACTGACCTAGATAGATAGATAGATGAAAAGTCTATGTCCACCTTTTATTGTCACTGACCTAGATAGATAGATGAAAAGTCTATGTCCACCTTTTTATTGTCACTGACCTAGAAAGATAGATGGAAAGTCTAATGTCCTATTTTTTTATTGTCACAGACTTAAATAGAAGAATGAGAGTCTTTGTCCAACTTTCTCTCTCTCTCTCTCTCTCTCTCTCTCTCTCTCTATTAAACTAGGAATCTCTGACAACCATAATAAGCTTGACAACATTGAATCTTATCCGCACTAAGCAAGCTGAGACTATAACGCATGTACAACTCACGATGTCAAGGTTTTGTTGCGTCAAAAGATGACAAATCAAATACAATACAAATACATGATCATAGTGTCTACACACATTGATGAATCATATGTTTGACTTACTTGTGGTGTTTCAGTGTACACCCAGGCTAATAATAATTATAGCTTTTATATAGCGCTACGTTCATGCTTATAGCATGCTCAGAGCGCTTTGGTCCAGTCTCATTTCTGGACCAGTGGGGGGAGGGGGTATCTGGGAGAAGGTTTTCCGTGCTGCCTTTAGGTGCTCAGTAAACACACAAGTCTGCCCGAGTCGGGTGTCGAACCTCGAGCCGCAATTTCACCTCTCCAACGAACTCTGTTCTGAGCCGCTTCCTTCATCTGCTCTCTTGTCATTCCAAGAACCTCAGCTTCACTGATGACCGACCTCTCGACAGGTCTTACAAACCACAAATTCTAGACCTGTATGATAAAATACAAGCACAAAGCAAAACAGCAGGGTTTCTGTCTGGGGCATTTCCGAGAGAGAATTTAAACCTCTCAAGCCGTCAATCAAATGATGATGAACTGACCTTTTTACAAACCTTGTACATCTAATCAGCACTCTCCCTGGAGTTTACATTATAGTATCTGCTTTTCAACTTTGGTAGAGTCTGTTATATAAGAACTTTAAATATTATAGGTTGAAGCTTTCAGTATTTGTGAAGTTTTTTTTTTTGATCCACGGATGTTATAAGCCTTTAAAAATCTTTCACCCATCTTAATAAATTGCTATGCAATTTAAGATTTATAATATCTCATTACGACATGACTGATGTCTTTTACAATCAAAAATTAAATGAATGTCTTTCCATCATAGGTGGGTGATTCATTTGTTGTCAAGGTGAATGATTCATTCATCGAGAACTTTATTTTCCACTTAACCAAATACAAAAAGAATGAAATTAATTTTGAACATTACTTCCTTCTAACGCTTAGGTCCATTTTGTCATTAAAAAACACACACACACACACACACGCACACACACACGCACACACAAAAACTTACAGCAGACTTGATCAATCTGAATTGTCTCCTCCTGCCTTCTTATCATACCACCGACTAAATGTTCGTGCCTGGAACTGGAAATAGATACTATTTGTAAACGAGGTCGGAACGTTTACATCCGGGTCAATCTTGATTGCAGCGCGTGGCGGGCGTTTCCGGGTGTCTTTTGACATTTTAAATGGTGACCTAAAAACATAATTCAGCGAGCTTACTTGTCTGTATCCATTAAACTGACTCCATCAATGTTTTAGTGCAAGCATTTATTTGTTTAGCTTTCGAACCAGAAGATCGAGATCTTGTTGTATCAAACAATAAGGCAGACGAGTTAATGTTGGCGAGCGTAAGCTTCGTTGGAATTGTGGATTATTATGTCCAAGCCTCCTGCAGGATATGAGCTATGAACTATTAGGTCAATTGAAGAAACAAAGCGCCAACCTGGGAATATTTTAATTACAAATTGTTATACAATTCAATGTGTTTGTTTATTAGGTAGCAAACACATGAATAAAGTAACTATTTGCTTCTTTTTTAAATTTTTTTTTTTGCTTTACAGATATCTTTTTTAAGAAACAAAAAGTACTTCAAGAAATAAAGATATTTGATATGTGACACGCTGTGCTTTATTACAAAACTGTTTTTATGGTTTTATTTCTGAAGATTTCTATCACTTTGTGTGTGTGTTTTTGTTAAATGATGTCTTATCTTATGTTTTCTTATATAATACAGACGTTACTTCAAAAAAAAGAAGTTATGTATAAGTGTGGACATGTTTGGCGCCACAATGATGTTATTGCCGGAAGTGGTACTTTTTCAGCACTCAATCTACTACCTATAAAATGCTACCAACGGCATGCGTCTCGAATAGCCTCTGACAATCATTCAAACTCCTGGCCTTCACGTGTGGCTCAGATATTGGGTCCGGCGGAACTGTTCTCACTAACAGGAGAAGAAGCATGGGCAAGCTACTGGCGCCTAAACTTCGGGCAGCATCCATAATCGTATGTCGATTAACTCTATCCTTCCGTAATTATTTTCCACGTTCAGAAGGAATGATTCATTTTTCCCATTTGTATTTCACTAGCCTGTTAGAGTTAAAATTCAGTAATGGTTTTCTTTGAATCGGAAAATGTTATGATTGGTATAGATAAATGATACCATTTTTATGCAACACCAATTAAAGTTTATGAACCCAAATATTAAGTTAATTTAATGGGGTCAAATCAACGATGGTATTGTCAATTAGGAGAGAAAGAGTTAACAGAGGCCTTCCATTCTACACGGTTATACGATTGATAGTGAACGATGTAAACTGCATTGTAATAAAACATTTCCATTTATTTGTCTGCATAGGTTATCTTATCATGTCTTATCTTATCTGGCCTAATTGTATTAGTTTTCCATTCAGGCAGTAAGGTCACTCCTTCTAAGGTCTGGTTACATTATTTATTATCGTTCACTAATACTTCAGATTTTCTGTCACCCATAATTCCCTTTTCTCTTCTTCGTATTCCACACTTCAATAACAACAAATAAAAAAATGCCAATTACATCTGAGTTACATGCCCTTGTCGTGCTAAATATAGAAACTTTATCACGTGATTTGGTTGTTTACCATTGTGAGCAATCTGTTGGTGCTAATGAGTAAACACCAGATCTGTGGCATTCTGATGAATGGAATTGTTGGAAGATGGCGGACTTGGAGAACGCGCTGAATGGGGACAACAACCAGGGAACTAATGAATTTAATCCTTCGACAGCACGCGCTTGTGTACTCACTCTCTCCGTGTTGAGTTTGTGTGTTTAGTTTAGTCTCCGTGTTGAGTTGAGTTTGTGTGTTTAGTTGAGTCTCCGTGTTGAGTTGAGTTTGTATGTTTAGTTTAGTCTCCGTGTTGAGTTGAGTTTGTGTGTTTAGTTTAGTCTCCGTGTTGAGTTGAGTTTGTATGTTTAGTTTAGTCTCCGTGTTGAGTTTAGTTTGTGTGTTTAATTTAGTCTGTATGTTGAGTTTAGACTGTGTATAGTTTAGCCTGTGTGCTTAGTTTAGCCTGTGTGTTTAGTTTAGCCTGTGTGTTGAGTTTAGCCTGTGTGTTTAGTTTAGTTAGTGTGTTGAGTTTAATTTGTGTGTTGAGTTGAGTTTGTGCGTTGAATTTACTTTGTGCGTTGAGTTTAATTTGTGTCTTGAGTTTAGTTTGTGTGTTCAGTTTAGTTTGTGTGTTAAGTTTAATTTGTGTGTTCAGTTTTGTGAAAACAAGTCTGTTTACAGCGAGTCTACGCCGAGAATCAAGTAATCAGGCAATACAACAAAACAAAACAAAAAACAAAACAAGAAAACAAAGAAAAAAAAATTGCTGCGTCTGGCTGAAAGTCTACAGCTAAATCAATTTCGCAAGACATTTGATGATTTCATAGGCCAGTGTTACGACTGACAATGACATTAATTGGCATACAATAATTTTATGATCATTAAAAAAAAATTCTTAATTAATATGCTTTTTACTTGGCCATAATGAATTTCTCCACAATTAAGTCGCTTTGTCTAATCACTTGCCTAAAAAAATTAGGAATAGGGAAAATAAATAATCTTATCAAACCTTTTTTTTTAGCATGCATGTTTATTATACGGAAAAAATACATAGGTATAACTTTCATAGGTATAAGTCACAGAGGTATAACTTACAGAGGTATAACTTACAGAGGTATAACTTACAGAGGTATAACTTACAGAGGTATAACTTACAGAGGTATAACTTACAGAGGTATAACTTACAGAGGTATAACTTACAGAGGTATAACTTACAGAGGTATAACTTACAGAGGTATAACTTACAGAGGTATAACTTACAGAGGTATAACTTACAGAGGTATAACTTACAGAGGTATAACTTACAGAGGTATAACTTACAGAGGTATAACTTACAGAGGTATAACTTACAGAGGTATAACTTACAGAGGTATAACTTACAGAGGTATAACTTACAGAGGTATAACTTACAGAGGTATAACAGAGGTCAACAAAGAGTACTGTAACAGAAATTGGCGTACAAAATTTGACATAGAGAAGTACAATATAGTGCAATATCATGACGTCGCTCTGTGAAAACTGACAAATTGCATAGGTCAAGAGAACAGCGCTGGCAGAAGATAAGCACCAGAGAAGAAAAGCAATGACACTAGCTCCAGCTGGAATAACCTGCCCAGTGTGCAGCCGAACATTCCGGGCTCATATAGGTCTCACCAGCCACATGAGGAGGCACAAAACCCCAGTGAAAAGCCCCTGGTTGACAAAAGTGGTCATCATCGAACCATGATGGACAAGGTATACCTTAGTGAGGCATAACTTAGATAGGTTTAAAACTCTTTATCTCCGAAAGCGACGATAATAGCGTCGGTCGTTTTCTGTAACAGCCAATTGAGCGACGATTTTGTCGTCGGTGCAGTTAAATATCTTTGTTTCGTTCCTATTCTTGGTTAATAATTTTAAATGCTTATATTCTAATTCTACGTGATTTCCGCTTGCAGAATAGTTCACTGTTTACTTCCTTCAACATAGTTTTAATATTACAGAGCGTTTTGAAAGTCGTCTTTTTTTTTGTTTGTTTATGTTTGGAAATGGAGCCCGGCCCATATGAAGGTCAATCTACTAAAACTTGTAGATCTAAATTATATTCGGATCAACATGTAGAAGACCTTATTGATTCAGATAACAGTGATTTTGTTTTATCTGTTCATAGTGATAGTTTTAGTGTCAGATTTTAGATCTGAATCTGATAGTTCATAAGCTGATGAACCTGTCACGCCCCCTCCTAAAAACTAGACGTATTAGCACAAAAATACATCTAGATCTAGGCCTGTTTCAACAAATTAGAAAAAATGCAGAGATAAGTACTAAAACAGAAAGCAATTTTAGATTTATTCCTTCCAATAAGTCTAGATCTACTAATCTACTTCAGCCAATGTGGTATATAGAAGTGTCAACATGAGCTTACTCAATTCTGAGTCAACTGAGCTTTACTCTACTAGATTCCACAATTGTTGATAATCTTCTTGATGCAATAAAGAGTTATGCAGTCTACATAAATCATAATAGAAATAAACACTCCAGCACGCAGGGCATCCATTTTTACAAAATGGAAACCAGTTTCTAACTATGAAATATATAAATTTCTGGCCACGATTACAATGATGGGATTAGACTCGTCGTTACGTCCCGCACATCCATATGGATTAATTTTAATACCACAGTTAAAACATGGAAGTTGTTTTTTGTTCAGGCAAACATTATATAAATGGCAATGAATTACTTTTTGAAATATATCATGTGCAGTGTAATTATTTTCTTACTGGAACTTAATGTTGCAAGTTGTTTGTTTTTTTCTCATAAATTTTCTATGATGGTGACCTTGGATAATGTGCTCCAGTTTTGTACTCTATGAGTTTTTTATTGTTTGAGTGCCAGTTCTATTTCATGAAAATATGAATAAGGATTATAAAACAGTAGCATTTAATTCAGTTTGGAATAGAAATGATCTTCTTATGTGACTTGGATTAATTTTTTTGTCGTCCATTGGTGAGTTTTCACATTTTCATTTTTACTTTTCATAAAGCAAAAAAAAAAAAAACACTTCAATTTATACACTTGATTTTGTAATATCTAAACAGAACATTCATTTTCCTTTAATTCAATACCAAAAACATTATTCTATGATTGTAAATAAAAAAGTTATGCCATTATAATTAGAACATGTTAGTGCACTACAATCGAATTAAATTAATAATTCCGTCAGAACGTGGAAAATAATTACGGAGAGAAAGAGTCAAATGGAGACATGTCATGGGAGGCATAACATTTTATATGTATAACATAGAACGATATAAATAAGAGGTGAAACAAATGGGTGAAGCAATTTAATATTGAGAGGTATAACTTAGAGAGGTATAACACATATAGGTGTAAGTTATTGAGGTATAACAAGGTCTAACATAGAGAGGTATAACAAACAAAGGTACAACTTAGAGGGTATAAAAAGATATAACAAACAGAGGTATAACATAAAGAGGTATAACATAAGGAAGTATAACATAGAGGTATAACATGCAGAGGTATAACGTGGAGAAGTATAATATACAGAGGTATAACTTAGATATGTATAACAAGGTATAACATACAGAGTTATAACGTGGAGAAGTATAACATACAGAGGTATAACAGGGAGGAATAGCATACAGAGGTATAAGATATATGAAAGGTAGTGTCGACCGATTGGACCGATTGTCCTCTATTGAGCCCCGCAACTGGCAGGGGCCCCGCATTTTTCATTTGACATATCACTAACAGTCATTGCTCTTTTCACAGGTTTCTAAAGATGCAGGACTTAAAGGGTTAACATATTTAGTGTATTGTACGATTGACATCACTTTAATGAAGACAATGGCGCCTATTGCGTTTGAGTTGCCCCCTATCCATGTTGTATAACAAATGTTGATATAGTGTTCTAATTAATAGTTATTATTGTAACAAAATTTATAAGAGAATTCGTAAGGAAAATGCGTAGTTAGTGAGTGACGTTAGTCCGACACACAAAACATTTTGACATTTATCCAGTTATCTCCCTTTGACTGCCGAAATGCATCTGCTGAAGGAAGCAGTCGCAGATATTTATTACTACTTTTTTTTTTTTTTTATTAAACTCATGTAATTGTATTTAGTGTTATCTGGTGTTGTATTTTTGTATTATAGAGCTAAAATAAAGCAGTTCTTATCAGGCAGACATGTTTGTGAACATATTTCGTCTAAGCGTTTTTGTTACCCGATGACACACACTAGTAGGAAATGACAATGCATCTGAAGATTAAGTTTGTAAATTAATAAGGTCGATGCTAAATTTGTACATGATATTTTTTTGCTGTTGACATTCAAACTTTATAATAACATGATGAGGTGGGTGCCAGGGCTAAACATGTAGTAGCTCAAAGACTGGTCAGCTTGTATTTATCATTCTATTTCTCCCTGGAAAACAACAAAGTCATTGGTCAATGCACTGACTACATGATACCATAGTATCGCAATGGTAACAGAAATTATAGCTCTCAAATTGTTTTTTTTTTCCTTCAAAAGAAGATGTTAATATTGACATGCTTCAATCGCTCTACTAAGTATTACTATGTTACACTCAGCACTAATGGTAAAAATGGTAGCAGGCTATACCAAGTAGTTCCTTCACTAAATAATTTTATAGCGCCTTGACTTGCCCTTGCCACCATCCACTCCCACAGTCCTCACTTCACATAACAACAGTGTAATTATGCTAATTACTAAGTATATATATATATATATATATATATATATATATATATATATATATATATAATATGGTTAAAAAAAACCAAACAAACTCATAACAAAATGTCCCCAAGGGGAGACTACTCGTGTTTTTCTTAACTTCACAAGAGTAAGTTCACATTGCCCTTGTATCGCGCCTCCTCGTGGGCTTGTGTCTACATTTTTATTTTCCTCAACCACTCTCTTCCCTCCTCTGGCGAAATGTTTCCCTTACTTTTTTTCACCTCTCCTTCCCTCTCTCTCTCTCTCTCTCTCTCTCTTCCCTCTCTCTCTCACTCCTCTCTCATTTTCCACACCGTCTGTCTATCTTACAGGCGGACATGTGACAAGTCGGTGTGGTTGGCGTAGGAAAAGTTTTTGTGCTCTATTTGTTTGAATTATTTCACACATGCATGATTGAGAGATTTACTTGAGTGATTTATCTGAGTGATTGCGATGATTTGACAATCCATTAGGAGCAGAGCTGTTCGTCTAAAAGTAAGTTTTAAAACTATAAAAAGCTTTCTTGATCAACAATATGTTACATATTCTAGATTAGAACTTTGCTCTTATACACAATAAAACAACTATACAGACAGCTTTACTCTTCCAACTAGACAGATATACTATTTATGCAGTATAATATGTTAAGTATTCTAGAATAGAACTATACTCTTCCAACTAGACAGATATACTATTTATGCAGTATAATATGTTAAGTATTCTAGAATAGAGCTTTACTCTTACTTCCAACTAAACACATATACTATCAGTGCAGTCTGTTTGAATGTAAGTTTCTCCTCGGTTTGTAAGACTCTTTGCTTTTAGTTTAAAACGATAAAAAAAAATGTCCTGATTTAAAAAATGTTCAGCTGTGGCATGTCTCGAGAGACAGTTCTATCCCTTTGCGACCTTTTATGTGACAACAGAAGCCAGTTTTTGATAGACAACTGAGGTCACAGGTTGGGCATCTGTAAACAACATACGCTTCTGCATTTTCACCCTTGTTACTGGTTGTGGTGTGTGCGTTATACTGTTTCTATCTTCTAGATTATAGAACATAGATTATTTTAAAACACAAATACTATCAGTGTAGTCTATAGAAATGGTTATGCCTGCGCTAGGTGTGGCAAAATATGTAGGTCGCAGCTGGGGCTGTGTAGCCAAGAGAAATACTGCATTCATCGTTAATCTTCGGACTCGAGGTCAAGCCTTATTATTATTATTATAATTGAAATGTAAATTTCTCACATTGTGTATGCATATCTTGCGCTATTAGACCTATATATAAATCTACATCATAGAAGTAGCTGTTGTATCCCTTTTCAGGCCTTGCTATCCATATAACAGATGGTGTAAAGGCCATCTGTTTTTGTGACCGACGGTTAACGAGGGTGTCATGTGACCAGCACAAGGACTAATCTCCTTTACTAATTTCAGGTACCCATTAGAGTGTGGGTGGAATCAGTGGCGTCTTAAGAATCCCAAAATTAAAAATCCACCGAGATTCGAACCGGAGACCGTTAGGTTCGGACGCCAAGTGCTTTACCGAGTTGTGTATTAATTATTTCATTTTATTTATTTCCTTTGACCCAAATTTTTTTAGCAGGGGGAGAGAATTCATGATTAATTGACTGAAGAGCATAGAAATTTATTCTAGTAATTAAATCCAAATGCACTATAAATATTGTGTAGCAAAAATCTTTTTTTTTTTAAGCGGAAGCGTACTTTACATTCCACTTTTGTGGATCCTATTTTTTTTTTCAAAAGCAACCCAAAAATGTCATGCTTGTTGAACAGAAAAGAACAGGCAGGTGGTATGAGTTTAGATAGTCCCAGTACTTCCCGCTTTCAAAAATATGTAAAAAATATGTAGACACTACTCACTAGCCTTTGTATTCGTCTGTTGGTTGTAACGTGTCTCACACTTCCTCGTATTGGTCAATAACAAGCGTATTACTCCGCGTTATTAGCCAATCAAAAACAAAAAAAAAATTACTCCGCGTTATTATCTAACAATACCGAATCAACACAGAGTGATGTCATCACTATGTGAGTGTGTTTTGTTTAGTTCGTTACTGTCATTGAATGAGCTTACTTAGTTACAATGGTTCTGATGACATTTTATAATGTCCCAGATATAGAACAAGTTTCAATTACATATCACTAATAATCTGGGTTTTGAGGACCCCTTTTCCTTTCCGGTTCTTAAACATTGGATGAGTTTGAACCATAAATTAACCTCCGATGATTTCGGCAAGGACACCCATTGCTTATTAGATCTAGTACACTCAGACTCAACTTGAACTGTCTAAAGGGAGCATTTTTGGCGCCCTGATGAGCATTGCTTGATTCCTGTCTTGAAACCCTCGTGGCTAGTTTTTAAATGTTTTTTTTTTCTCTTTGACTTTGGTCGATCCTGTCTAGCTTTGACTTTGGTCGATCCTGTCTAGCTTTGACCTTGGTCGATCCTGTCTAGCTTTGACCTGGTATCTCGTTTGCATGTGTGTTACATTAATTACCGGACATAAAATGGTTGGTCGATTGAATGGAAGGTTTAAAACAGCTAATTAACAAGTTTAGTTATTTTTACAGACTTCTTAACCCACAGTGCATTAAGTTTTTTTGTCTTTTTTTTTTTTTTTTTTTTTTTTTTTTTTTTTACAACTCCTTATCAGCTACAAATTCTTTATGGTCTAAACACTCTTTACATTAAATTTGGTCTGATGATCTATATCTTGAAGACATCAGTGGAAATTCGAACTTATAGTCACTCACTAGAGAAATAAAGAAGCAAATTGTAGAATACAGTCTAGACTACTGTCTTTTTTTTTATAATACCTCTATTCAACTGGCACTATCGGGGAAACAAAAACCTTCAGGGTGGAACATAGACACGGTTCTCGAAAACAGCTCCAAGGATTTTCCTAGAAATTTGAAAGTTGATCTAAATCGTTGGCAAAAGTATTAATAACTTGTTTGCCACACTGGTAAAACTCTAGTTTGATCGTTTAAGTTTTTCAAAGTATAAAATGAAATACATTTAACTTTGGCTAGAGAACTAGACATTTTTAAAAATCTTGAACGGATTATACTTCTTCAGATGTTTCCGCATTTAGGTATTACCCATTGTAGTGTGTAATAAATTTATGTTCAGGAACATTTTGTGCATAGTCTTCTATGTCTAGATCTGGTTGCCTATAATTAGAACATTATAAGGTAAAGTAGATTTATACATTTAACCAGAGAGAGAGAGAGAGAGAGAGAGAGAGAGAAGTCGTAACGTTCGATTCTCAGTGTGTCTCTAGAGATATTATACGTGTTTGCATGTGTGTTTGCATGTGTGTTTGTATGTGTGTTTGCATGTGTGTTTGTATGTGTGATAAACTCATCATTGCCAGGTCTACATATAAAGCAGCAACAAGAGTATGGATAGAATGAGCTCCATCGTCGCACAGCTTACAATGTGTTCAATGATGTTTACTTTTTAGCATCCAGTATATATACCGAACACATGACAGCAACAGCATGATCAAAATTCACTTTAAATGTCCATCGCCTGGACCTTTATACACTTTTATTCCTTGACATGTCTGTACATAAACACAAGCAGAAAGATAACTAATGGGCAAACACACACACACACACTTACGACTTACATATTGCATTGCCCAGGTTGAGGAAGAAAATAATATTTGAGTTGGCCACGCAGATCCAGCTGTGACCTCAATTAATTGACCTATCATTAATGACGTAGACTTCCAGTTTCTGCCAGACAGTGCTAGGATCTTTTCTCCAGGTCTGCGCCTGTCTTCGGCATTACTTTGGAACTCAAATATTTGTAATAGTCCAGAGTTTTCTAGACCAAGCAGTGATTTCAGAAGCCATTTGCTTCTCTTCTTTGCTGCAGGCTGACGTGTAAACTGGTCTTTAAGCGTCCTATCTATTATCATACATTTTTTTATATAAAATTTTAAGAACATAATTTATATTCTTTTAGCGTGCTTTGTCTGTATCTCACTGTTTTTCTCTCTGCCTGTATCTCTGTTTCTCTATATGCCTCTCTCTGTCTCCATCTCTCTCTCTATCTTTGTCTCTTTCTCTCTGTCTCCCTCTCTGTCATTGTCTTTCACTGTCGGTCTCTATAACTATTTGTCTATGTCTCCTTCTCTCTCTCTCGGTGTAAAACTTAACTGTTGATAGGCAGTGTAAAACTAAACTGTTAGTAGGCAGTGTAAAACTAAACTGTTGGTAGGCAGCGTAAAACTAAACTGTTAGTAGGCAGCGTAAAACTAAACTGTTGGTAGGCAGTGTAAAACTAAACTGTTGGTAGGCAGTGTAAAACTAAACTGTTGGTAGGTAGTGTAAAACTAAACTGTTGGTAGGCAGTGTAAAACTAAACTGTTGATAGGCAGCGTAAAACTAAACTGTTAGTAGGCAGTGTAAAACTAAACTGTTGGTAGGCAGCGTAAAACTAAACTGTTAGTAGGCAGCGTAAAACTAAACTGTTGGTAGGCAGTGTAAAACTAAACTGTTCGTAGGTAGTGTAAAACTAAACTGATGATAGGCAGTGTAAAACTAAACTGTTGATAGGCAATGTAAAACTAAACTGATGATAGGCAGTGTAAAACTAAACTGTTGATAGGCAGTGTAAAACTAATCTGTTGGTAGGCAGTGTAAAACTAAACTGTTCGTAGGTAGTGTAAAACTAAACTGATGATAGGCAGTGAAAAACTAAACTGTTGATAGGCAATGTAAAACTAAACTGATGATAGGCAGTGTAAAACTAAACTGTTGATAGGCAGTGTAAAACTAATCTGTTGGTAGGCAGTGTAAAACTAAACTATTAGTAGACAGTGTAAAACTAAATTGTTTGGTAGGCAGCGTAAAACTAAACTGTTGGTAGGCAGTGTAAAACTAAACTGTTGGTAGGCAGTGTAAAACTAAACTGTTAGGAGACAGTGTAAAACTAAACTGTTGGTAGGCAGTGTAAAACTAAACTGTTAATAGGCAGTGTAAAACTAAACTGTTGGTAGGCAGTGTAAAACTAAACTGTTGATATGCAGTGTAAAACTAAACTGATAGTAGGCAGTGTAAAACTAAACTGTTGGTAGGCAGTGTAAAACTAAACTGTTGGTAGGCAGTGTAAAACTAAACTGTTAATAGGCAGTGTAAAACTAAACTGTTGGTAGGCAGTGTAAAACTAAACTGTTGATATGCAGTGTAAAACTAAACTGTTTGGTATGCTGTGCATCACCAAACTTCTAACAAGCGCCAATGTTAAATATTTTTTGATTGCATTCAGTGGCGTAGCCAGCTACTCGTGTTCCCGGGTTCAAGATTAAGTGATGCCTCTAGTCCACTAAAAAACTAGAAGTTTGAGTGAGACAATAAACAAATAAACTCATCCAACACATTCAATACATTTACCAAAAGGCATTCCAATGTATGCATTACATTTAACAACAAATAGTGACAGTACACTAAATAACGACTTCTCACTAGTAATAGTGTCACGACACTATCAATACAGTTACGTTACTTCTTATTTCTAATTGTGTCATGACACTCAAAGCTTGTACATTTTAAAGCTATTAACGACTCAATGGCTTCCTTGGGTCTCTTATTAGTTATGGGACAATGCTGAAAGAGGCTCTTCGTTCCCTGGTTGCTACTTCAGTGTCTGCATCTAAATCTTTTTTGTTTGTTCTTGGGAATCGTACAATATTTTAAAAACGAATAATGTGGTAATAAACTCTTAAATACGAGATGAAATAGACAAACGACAAGGCCGATTCACAAATACACACTCAGGCTTTATTCTACCATTTTATATTACGAACAACACACAATTCCTAATCTGCTAAAGGAACTAAATATCATACGACATTACATCACACATCAACATTATGAGGTTCACATTTTTTATCTGACCCACTCACTTTCCCATTGTTTAGTACTCACTGTTTTAACATCTTTTTTTTTCTCTATCCTTTATTTTTATTTTATTTTTCTAACATCTGCATAATGGAATACTCCTCTGTCCTCCCTCTGTATCTGTCTCTTGC
The DNA here is from genome assembly GCF_947242115.1 of Biomphalaria glabrata. Lineage (NCBI taxonomy): Eukaryota > Metazoa > Mollusca > Gastropoda > Planorbidae > Biomphalaria > Biomphalaria glabrata. Next base: position 39,114,372 of record NC_074718.1, on the reverse strand, counting down.
CTCCATCTATCCAGACCCTCCTTGAGTCCTCACTAGTTTTAAGCTGCTTATTGCAATATTTGCTCCGCAAAGTCTTGCTGAAGGTGTTGCTAATTATAGATCATGGTATTCCCGAATGGTGATCCATTAGTGCGTCTACCGTAAAGCGTTGACGATCAATCTTTTTTTTTATTTGAAGCTAGCCATCTGGCTAAAACAGCCTGTCCATCCATTAATCCACTTGTCCAGTCCATCAACGACCCATCCATGCGTACATCAATTGAAAACATCAGCGTTCAACTCAGACCACCATCTGGTTCTTGCTGTCAGGTTAAAATAATCCGTTACCACAGGGCGGAGGTAGTTATTCCTTTTTTTGAGCACTGGGTCCGTAGAAGTTTTCTACACGCGTGACAGGGGTCGCATCGCTGCAAGATGTCGTCGTGTTCAATGTCGAAATGGAACTGAGCCACTGCGGCGTAATCATGCAGTTTTAGGAATTTTGAATAGCCGAATGGCACCGCCTCACGGACCTTATATCTCGAGACCAATCGTTTTAAAAAGCTTAAACACTGACCTGCGACGTCACAACCAATAGCTCGTTGCTACGTCACATGTTTGTTTTGTAAAATGTTTTCCATGTTTCGGATGTTCCTTTAGAGTTGAAGATAATTACTTCCTAGTCAAAACCTCCCGCAGGACGACGGGGGATGGGAGCGGGCAGGGTTTGAACCCGGGACCATCGATAAATCTGAACGACAGCCCAGCGAGCAAACCGCACGACCAGGCAGCCATCCTGGTGTCTGACATCACGACCCTTGACGTTGCAAGAAGCTATCAAGGTCACGATCAGTGGGCAGTTTAGACCTGGCAAGGAGCTATTGGTATAAACTGCACATAGGTTGCAACGTCACAGGTCAGCGTTTAGGCTTTCTATAACGATTGGTCTCGATATGGTCAGCAGACAGTAGTTTGCGCGTCACTGACATAAAGAAGTAATGTGTGTCACTGTGTGTGTGTGTCACTGTGTGTGTGTGTGTGTGTCACTGTGTGTGTGTGTCACTGTGTTCGTGTGTGTGTGTGTCACTGTGTGTGTGTGTCACTGTGTGCGTGTGTGTGTGTGTCACTGTGTGTGTGTGTGTGACTTACTGTGCGTATAGGTTCATTGTCTAATTTGAATGACAATTACAATTGTATTAACATTTATCTTTCATTATATTACCAGGTACAGGTGGAGGTAATTTCTAAACAATGTCATCTTGACATCTTTCTTTTACATAACGTTTTTATTTTAAATGTTTACAATGCCTCTTATTAGCTTGCAAACTCTTCAAGGGTAGATACAGCGTGGAAACTGATACCTGGACACTGGACAAGTATTTTGAAAAACGGCTCTAACGATTTTTGACAGTTCATGTATATCTTTAGAAAAGAAAATTACTACCTTATTGGCATTGGTCAAAAAGTTAAAACTATGGTTTTACCGTTATAATTTTTTGAAAATTATGTCACAGTTAAATTAGGCTATTTTAAGCTTGCTTTCAGCGGATATTCCCGCATTCAACTCAAATTCAGTATTTAGTAAATAAAATACATTATAGTTTATTTCATTTATCTCTAACATGACCGAATCAGAATGTTTTTGTTCTTACATCATTTCTTGAACTTTTGTTGAACTTTACGTAAACTCTTTCTTGACCAGAAGAATTCCCTCCCCTGTTCAGGACTGTCCATTATTTCGCTATATTTAATTCATCTTTTTTTTTGTCTCACAACGTTGGTACTTAGACTTGCCTAACACGTATGCCTCATTCAATGTTTTAGAACTTAGCTTCATATTTATATTGGCATACCTTAGTCAATTAGTTGCATTTTACGTCTCGGGAGAAGATCTTTTCCGTTTGAAACTTCTTAACTTGTTATTGAGGCATATCGTTTACCCAAATCCACTGTAACGTGTTGGTATTTAGTAATCACTAGACGCTGCAGTGTTTTTAGCCTTTTCCATACTTTTTGTGTGTTGATGGCCTGAGAGTCAGGACTCTTCATTTATACTTGCCATCCGAGTACATATTAGAGATGGGAATCGAACCAAACTTTTAAAGTTCGGGTACGGTTCGTTTCCCATCTCTTGTTCATATGTATTTATGCTTATTTAGGGTAGTGTGACTTTCCATTTTTCTATAGCTCTGAAGAAATTAGTCAGTCAGTAATCAATGTCCTGCGGTGTCGTCTCACTGTTTAAACAGTTGGGACCTCATCCCCCCTTCGCCCTGTACACGCAGTGAGTAGATCTAGGCCAGACACACACAAGGTGAGGGCTTCCTTTAAGGAGAGTGATGGGTGGTGGTGGGGGATGGAGCAATGATTGAAACACAGATATAGATTTATTCAGATTCATACACCTCCACTTACTATTTCTCTCTCTCCACACACACACACACACACGCTCATGTTTGATCACTCGTATACTCTAAAAATAAAACAGGGGTGAAGGGGGGTAGTAAGGGAGACATCTCTGTTGACAGACATTCCTGTCTGCCCAGAAATGATAAATTTTTTCACCCCGAGGGTTACAGAGGGCTCTATCGACCCCCTGAACTTTCAGAAGGTGCTTTTATATAATCCCACAACAAACAGACTCAGGCGAGAATATTATAAGCTTATAAAAAAGATACACATGTTTGTTAATAAGATAATGTGCTACATCTTGTATCTGAAGGAACAAAGCGCAAAAGTTTTTTTTCCCTTTGAAAGGAGGATGGTGCAGGGCTGGGTAAGGAGAGCATTGTCAATGACCACAAATCTAATGCAGAACGGAGTAAAAATATAGAGATTAGAAATACAAATATGAACATTCAATAATCTTCTTATTAAAAAAAAATACATTGTACTAATCCGAATGCGCCGAGTTCGAATGGATATAAGAAATTTAAACTTGTTTACAATTCATTATTTGAGGTTGTGTTTGATTGGTTGATTAATTGGTTAGGGCAAATAAGATACAAATAAAAAGTTGAGGATCTGTGATGCCATGAACTTTTATGGAATACTCAGTTCATGAATAGTTGCTTCTTCATCATCATCAAACTCCATTTGAGTGAGGGCTTGAGAGGTTGAAATCCTCACTTGCAAAAGCCCTGGGCAGAAACCCTGCTGTTTTGCGTAGTGCATACATGTCACCTTATTTTTGGTTTCCCAGACCTGTCGAGACGGAGATCAGCAAGTCTGGGTAGATCAGCAAGTCTGGGGCAGTCAAACAGAATATGAGACACGGTTTCCTCTTCTTCCCCGCAGCGGGGGCACCGTGAGTCAAAATTTGGCTATAGCCGTGAGAAATATGAGCCAACAGGATAGTGGCCTATCCTGCACTGTGCTATAATAGCTTGCTTAGGCCTGGACAGCCTCGACCATGGGGAAGTGCGGTCAGGGCGCCTCATGCGCTCCCAGACTCCACGGGCTTTTTGGGACTGTCCCAGTACTCAAACCACTTTTCCATTCCTATTTCTTTGAATTATAGCCAGAGCATGTTGAAAACTTAGTCAACAAACTTGTATAGCGAACGCTGTGGCCAAACGGGCTCTAGAAGTATATACTTCACGTTGGCTGTGGTGGAATGTCGTTAAAAATTTTTAAATTGATTTATATATTGTCATCGATTATTGACAATATAAAGCATAAACTATAGGCGTTTATATGTATGTATATATATATGTATGTATGTATGTATGTATGTATGTATGTATGTATGTATGTATGTATGTATGTATGTATGTCCCGAATAAAAAAATAAAAACCGTTTGACCAATCATCGATTATTGACAATATAAAGCATAAACTATAGGCGTTTATATGTATGTATATATATATGTATGTATGTATGTATGTATGTATGTATGTATGTATGTATGTATGTATGTATGTATGCATGTATGTATGTATGTATGTATGTATGCATGTATGTATGTATGTATGTATGTATGTATGTATGTCCCGAATAAAAAAATAAAAACCGTTTGACCAATCTTGATAAAACTTGGCATAATTGTTCCTTACATTTTGACGGAGACCGTAGAGTATGTTTAATGTCCCTCTCGCAACCAAAAAACTCTAAAAATAAACACAAAGTGCCTAATTGTATCTCTATTAAAGAATGAAACTTTACAACCAATCGGGTAAACCCGTTATCACAATATTTTATAGTGGATATGAATATGTCGGTTGAACGGGTAAACCCATTTTCACACTCTACTTTTATTTTCGTAGCAAAATAAACAAAAATGTGAAGGGAACATTCTCGATGTTTGATATCGATGCAAATCCGTTCTAGTAGATCAGTAATACCCAAACTAAGGCCCGCAGACCGCGGGTCATATCCGGCTAGTTGACTATAATTGTTTAAAATTTCAATTTGATCCGAAAATGGGATTTGGGAGAAAAAAAAATGTACAAAATTTGTACCAGACAGACAGAGAGACAGACAGACAGAGAGAGTGTGAATTACTTTAGGCTTTGTAAAAAGATTACTGTCATCAGAAGTCAACCAGAGTTATCTCTCAAATAGCTAGGGCATACCCACTAAGATTAAAAAAAAAAGGAAAAGGTAATCGTTTGAGCTAAAAAAAAATGTGGAGACGCCCCGTTTCTTAAAATATCGATTTAGTGTTCAGAAGTCATCTACTCCCTTGTATTGGTCATTAGTTGACCTGCTTTTATTATGGTAATCAAAAGTCTAGTGTGTTCTTCAGTCTATACTCTAGCTATTGAGTAATCCGCCCCTGACGAAGGTTAAGAGGAAACATTTTAAAACAGGTTTGTCTTCCCCTGAAACCATTTCCCGCTTTGCTCGGAGGTTACATAAAATCGGTCATTTCCCGCTGCCTGATTGGCTCACTCCTCTCAGTTCAGCGAGTCCACGTGACCCGCGATGGAAGAAGTTTGTCTCAATATCTGGTCTTCTTATAAGTTAAAGAAAAAATCTTGAAAAAAAAAGAGTGTGTCTGCCGATAGATGCTAGATCTAGAGGACGTAACAAGACCCTAGAGCCTAAAGCATTGAGGCGACACTATAAGGGCACGTAGGACATTCTAACAATAGTTGGCATATTGTAAGTGAATAAAAACATATTTCTAAAAAAGAAAACGCAAAGTTCAAGGTTCAACAAATACTCCAACCCCTCCTAAATCAAGACACTCACCCTTGCTACACCCACTCCGTATACAGAATTTATATTTTCACCCATTGGGTTATGTCATCTTGTTTTCTATTTATAGCAGTCGCTGGTATGTCTTGATCTATATTTCTATGTTTGCATATTGCATGCAACGGCACTATGTCTGCTCCACTGCTTTCTATTAAGGAATCGACCTTTTTCTTTTATTCCTGATCTAGGAATCGACCTTTTTCTTTTATTCATGATCTAGGATGAGATTTTTGTCCATTAAATCCAATCTGACACTGATCTGTACAGCTCTGCTTTTTTTTTATTAATTAAAACTGTCAGTACTGAGTGATCGATCAATTGTTTCTTAGGTTTTACATTCGAAACAAACAAATAAAAATCAAGTAAAAATGACGTTACGGTTATGTCTAATTATCATTTTTTTAACGCCAAAACTTTGTAGTAAATTATTTGTAATCATAATGCTGAGATCATTTTTTTGGTGTTTCTTTGTCTCAACTCCTGGCATTTCTCACGTGGCTTAGATATTAGGTCCCGGCGGAACTGATGTCACTGACAGGAAAGGGGTAAATGCGAATAACAGCAGCCTAATTCATTAAGTTTCGGACAGGAGCGGATCGTTAGCCTCCAGGCTGCCTACCCTGGGAAAGGAGAAGGAAAACCTCTGCAGTCTTGCAGCTAAACCAAAACATGGTCTGGGGGAGACAACCCTGAGGGAAAAATTCAGAAATCGGGATAAGGACTATGACTTTTGTTTAAAATGAAATTTAAAAAAAATGTACTTGGATGAGGTTGATGTGATGTTACGAGTTTATTTACTCCCGCCTCAACGAGCACACATTTCGAGTCGGTTTCTTGTATTTGTGATGAGGTTCATGACGGCACTGAATCCGTGAAGTACCCAATAAGAAGTACCCAATAAGAAGTACCCAATAAGAAGTACCCAATAAGAAGAACCCAATAAGAAGTACCCGATAAGAAGTACCCAATAAGAAGTACCCAATAAGAAGTACCCAATAAGAAGTACCCAATAAGAAGTACCCAATAAGAAGTACCCAATAAGAAGAACTCAATAAGAAGTACCCAATAAGAAGTACCCAATAAGAAGTACCCAACAAGAAGACGGGAAAGTAGTAAACAATAATCTTTAGGATGACCCCTAATGACCCCTAATGCAAGGTGTAAATTTAGAATATGTTTTTGTAACAAAAATTTGTGGTCTCCTTCTTTGAACCTTGGTTTAAATTTCTCGTTTGTGGATATTTCAATAAGCTTCTCTTGCGTTATTAGGTATCAATTCATCTGTGATTTGGATCTGAGTATGTCCACGAGCAAAAGCGCTCAGTACCCAGTCGGGAATATCCAAGTGAAGATTGTTTTTCAAATCTTTGGTTTAGGTCGCCATGGAATAGTAGTAGTCAGTTATAGAGATCGGGTCTTAAACAAGGAAACTCTTTGCTGAACTAAAAGTCGATCTCTTAGTGAGGTTGTGACCGAGCGTCGCACGAGGTTTGAGGGACATGTTCTCCGACGAAATCAATTACGCATACGATGACATGGAGGCCAATACGAGGAAAGCGCAAACAGGGACGTCCTCGTATAACATGACGTCACACTTTCATGGAGGACGTCAGAACAGTGGAGAACAGGTGGGAAGAGGCTTCAGACATTGCTGGTGACAGATCCTTGTGGTGACAGCTTGCCGCCCAATGCGCCGAATGGCGGGCGTGGATGGGGGTTAGTAAAATAATAGTAGGTAATAAACGTATTAAACTGTCGTAAGAAGCGAGTTGATTGTTATTGAAACTATTCAATCGGATAAACTGGCTTTTAGCGAAGGAAGTTATTTTAATTGTATACAATTTTCAACTCTGTGGACCCCTAGGAGTCCGCGGATCACAATTAGAGAAACACTGCTTTAGAGTACCCTAAAATCTAAAAGCAGGGTCTAGTAAGCACTATGTGCATACAAATTGTTTTGCTGTTGGCACAAAAATCAAGCCAGAAAAAAATCAACTGGACTATTTGGCAATTTGGAACTCAACAAACTGACAAAGTGAACCACTTGAATAGAGCTAAAGAGATGGATAAACAAGATCTGAAAAAGAGAAAGGGAGAAACTTATCTAAAGCCAAATAAGATATTGATTTCAGTTAGCCAAAAAAAAAAGGAGATTTAGAACTGGTGTGTTAATTCCAAAACAAATACTAATCAATAATACTCTGAGTGTTTGGGTTCATTAAGAAACCTTCTCCCACGGAAGAAATTGTTCTGGAGATCAAAGCTTTTCTAATGGGTCTTTTAGTCTGATGTAGGTGTCGCCGCAGGAGGACAGTCAGGAACAAGACAGTCAGGCACAAGACAGTCAGGAACAAGACAGTCAGGAACAAGACAGCCAGGCATAAGACAGTCAGGCACAAGACAGTCAGGAACAAGACAGTCAGGAACAAGACAGTCAGGCACAAGACAGTCTGGAACAAGACAGTCAGGAACAAGACAGTCAGGCACAAGACAGTCAGGCACAAGCCAGTCAGGAATAAGACAGTCAGGAACAAGACAGTCAGGAACAAGACAGTCAGGAACAAGACAGTCATGCACAAGACAGTCAGGAACAAGACAGTCAGGCATGAGGCAGTCAGGAACAAGACAGTCAGGCACAAGACAGTAAAAGACACATTTAGGACGTCATGAAGATTTAAAGAGTAAGATTTTATGGCAAGTTTGGTCTTCAGAATATGGCCGAGGGGGGGGGGGGCATGGTGCTACCAAACAATTTATAACACATGAATATTAACAATTAGTGAAGTTCATTAAGATAAAATGTGTTTAGAGAATCATAGCAGAACTCCAATAGTAATGTAGGCTTTACAGGCCCAGAACCTCTCTTCCAAATGCCCAGGAAAAAACAACAACAACTCTTGCTGTACTACGTAATATAAGTTGTGTTTCAATGCCAGTGTTGTAGGCCGGTTGTTGACCTGTAGCTCTTTTCTCTCTCTTCTCTCTAGGTCAGGGTTTCTCAACCTGTGGGTCGCGACCCCCTTGGGGGTCAGGGGTCGCCAAAGACCATCGAAAAAATGGATTGTTATTGTCTATGCATCTATTACTGTGTGTGTGTGTGTGGGGGGGGGTCGCGGCAGAGTGGTGGATTGTAAAAAGGGGTCGCCGAGCATAAAAGGTTGAGAACCGCTGCTCTAGGTCGTCTGCTCGGTTCACAGCTGGACCTTCTTGCCATTTCACCATCGTCACTGCATAGCCAGCAATCCATCGCCAAACCTTTCTTCACCATCATCTAGGAAAAAAACAACACACACACACATACACACACTCTCTGTCTCTTTCTTTCTGTCTATTTCTCTCTGTCTGTCTTTCTCTCTTTCTCTATGTCTTTCTCTGTCTCTCTCTCTGTCTCTGTCTCTCTCTGTCTCTGTCTCTCTCTCTGTCTGTCTCTTTCTCTGTCTTTCTGTGTCTGTCTCTCTTTCTCTCTATCTCTTTGTCTCTCTCTGTTTCTCTCTCTCTCTCTTTGTCTCTCTTTCTCTCTCTCTCTCTCTCTGTCTTTCTCTCTGTCTCTCTTTCTCTCTCTGTGCGGCTCTCTCTCTCTCTCTCTCTCTCTGCATAACAGGAGGTCGAAAAGTGTCTGTAAAGTTTACCAAAAACGATTTTTCATTAACAGCTTTCACCCAATATTTATATCTAAGTATATTTTGAAAGTCGACATCTCAAAAAGTACAAGTTAAAGACTATAAACGCCACCATATCTATATTATAAAGTAGAATGTGAGGTGTATGTATGTATGTATGTATGTATGTATGTATGTATGTATGTACGTATGTATGTTACTTATAGACATCAAAACCGCTTGACCAATCTTGATAAAACTAGGCAGGAATGTTCCTTGGGTACTAACTTAGACCGTAGTGTATGTATTGTAGCCCTAAAACAAACTTAAGACCCTCAAAAAAAAAAAAAAGTTGTCCGACTCTATTACAGCTATAGTATTTTGTGGATTTAGGCCATGTCTACAATGTTGACATGAGAAAAGATAGAAAGGATTTAGACCTAGATCTAATTTTAAGAAATACACTTTGCGCAGATAGTTTTTTACTTTGACACATGAAAATACAAAAGAAGATCCATTGATTTTATTATATAATAAAATTAACCTTCAATTTTGTGTTTCAAAAGCATTTTTTACATAAATTAGTTCCTTATATCTGTGACTACAGATTTCCTGACGAACATTCTTTCATTAGACAATACCGTAATGAATCGCGTACTAAATATTAATTCGTTTAATTGTTTACTTTATAATCCCATCCCTAGATCTAAAACTCTAATTCAACTCTAAGATGATAAAACTTCTCTTCGCACAGATAGTTTTATACTTTAACACATAAATATATTAATTAAAGTCCATTTATTTCATATTTTGATCAAATAAACATTCAAATTTGGTTTTCTAAAGCTACATTCATTTACGAAAGCTGCGAAGCCGAGTTGAGATAGGCCTAGATCTGTATTCATTCATGAATCGCGTACTAAAAATTATTTCGTTTAATTGTTCACTTTATAATCCCATTCATTGAACAAAGCTATCGCTCTTTTCGTTTTTAATAGTGTTACGTATCTCTCCTACTATCCAGGCTCTCTTCAAACTGCCCCACACGACACAACGAACTTAAAGAACCTCACAACTCAGGGCTCCAAAGTATCAGTCAATTTAATTTCAAATACATTACTAATACTGTACAGTTGGCAATAACATCACACTAACTGTCCAAAACCTAGCCTTGCTCCGCCTGACTTCACACACCGTCTGTCTCTAACTTCGCCTCGTACTGGTCACATTGCGAGGTAACATGAAGTCCAGTCGTTCTGACACACTCGCTCTTATATAGTGTCTCTATTGGCCTTCTAGAATCGGATGGAACGTTCTTGACCACTCAGAATGATCACAATCGCCGTGACTTGCGTGCGTAATATTTACACACAGGTCGTTGCCGAACTGGCGTGTACTGTCACTGGTCACAGTTGACCGATCGTCCTGCACTGGGGCGATTTGGGTAGGCTAAAAAACACAGCACTACCCCCATCTGTGTCACCACCAGGTTTACAACACTGTCCCCTCTTTAGATCTGTCCGTCCCGGACAGCATCAATCTCATGACATGGGATGTGTAGTTTCATCGCTTCAGGTGGGGGTCGATCGGTGGGGGTGACAGTGGGCTTGCCTCTAGAGCTAGACGAAGCCATCCACGTGGAATTCAGGAACTGTCGCTTTCGTCTTCTCTGCCAGTTGACCTTCACCTGGTTGCTCTGACATCGTGGTCGCATCGCCATCCTCGAACGCAGCCAACGTCGCTTTCTTCTCCAGTCGATCTTCATCTTGTTGCAATGACGTCGTGGTTGCATCACTATGCACATTGGGCTCATCAAACGTCGCCTTCTGTCATTCTGTACTGCGGGCAGCCATTTTACACATGGGGAGTGATAGGATGCCAGGGCCGGTGTCACCAAAACCATTGGCCTAACAGGTGGTTTCAAATGGTTTTCTCGAAGAGGACTTTTGGGATGGGTTTCAGGTTCACTGGAGGTGAAATTATGGGACAGGTCATCATCTTCAGACTTGTATGGAGGACATGCTTGTGGGGCAGGTTGATAACTCTCCACACGCAATGGTCCCTCTTCTTCGGCATCAGGCTGCGCATCAGGCTTCGGTCGACTAGTTTCAGCAGCGGACCAATCGTCTGTTGGGTTGAGACCTTTTCGATTACTTTCTACTTGCAAGGGGGTCTCTGCTGCGTCATCAGGTTTCGGTGGGTGTTCGTAATCATCACCAGGGCTTATGTCGTTGATCTTGACCTCTAGACAGACATCTGCAGGTTTCAAACCTCGCCGGTAGCTTTCATCATGCAAATGTTCTTTAACAGCTTCATCAGGTTTGTACTCGCTGAGGATATCGCAGCAATCATCACATTTCTTCTCATGGGAGCTACTTTCGTACGGCTTGCTATTAGAGTCACAGGAAGCACCATCTTCACTAGCATGGCCATCGTATGTGAGTATTTCGTAGCACGGGGTTTCTACCCCCTCGTTCAAAGCGTTCAGCTCGGGGCTCGTCACTTCTTTCACTGAAGTGTACATCTGTTCTACTCTGGCACAGGTATCTTTCTGTAAGTCACCCTTCCACACATTCTGAAAGTCAGCCAGCATCTGTTGTTGAAAGGTGATCAGCAGCTGCATTACATCGGGTTCTAACTCGAACAGGTAGGTGTCTGGATCTTCACCTTCTTCAGTTAGTTCTTCTCTAAGGCGTGCTTGCAAGGTTTCTTTCTTTCCTATTGCCTTCAGCCCTCGATCACGGAGTTCTCGTCTCAGTTCTTTCAATTCAAGTTCGTTCAGCAGTTTCAGAAGAGCCATAGTAGATCGGATCCCACTTCTTGACGCCAGTGTTACGTATCTCTCCTTCTATCCAGGCTCTCTTCAAACTGCCCCACACGACACAACGAACTTAAAGAACCTCACAACTCAGGGCTCCAAAGTATCAGTCAATTTAATTTCAAATACATTACTAATACTGTACAGTTGGCAATAACATCACACTAACTGTCCAAAACCTAGCCTTGCTCCGCCTGACTTCACACACCGTCTGTCTCTAACTTCGCCTCGTACTGGTCACATTGCGAGGTAACATGAAGTCCAGTCGTTCTGACACACTCGCTCTTATATAGTGTCTCTATTGGCCTTCTAGAATCGGATGGAACGTTCTTGACCACTCAGAATGATCACAATCGCCGTGACTTGCGTGCGTAATATTTACACACAGGTCGTTGCCGAACTGGCGTGTACTGTCACTGGTCACAGTTGACCGATCGTCCTGCACTGGGGCGATTTGGGTAGGCTAAAAAACACAGCACTACCCCCATCTGTGTCACCACCAGGTTTACAACAATAGATAAGAATGTATCGACTTCGGGTAAACCCATTTCGCAAAACTAATTTTTTTTACGTAGCAAAAGAGAAATAACGTGATAGGATCATTAGCTACGTTTAACATGCATCTAAATCCAATCCACTAGATTATTCAAAAGCATTTTTTACATAAATTAGTTCCTGATATCTGTGACTACAGATTTCCTGGCGAACATTCTTTAATTACACATTACCAAATGGTTACACATTAACACATCTCTCTACTGAGTCTATTCCTACAGCCTAGGTCTAAAACTCTTATTGAACTCTAAGATGATAAAACTTCTTTACGCAAAGATAGTTTTATGCTTTTACACATAAACATACTAATTATTGTCCAATCATTTCATATTTTAATCAAATTAACATTCAAATTTGTTTTTCTAAAGCATTTTTAATACATTCGTTCGCTGTTCGCTAAAGCTGCGTAGCCGTGTTGAGATAGGCCTATATTCATTCACGAAAAAAGGTCACGCATGCGCAACACAGAATGAACTCTATAAAAGCCCATGTTTAACTCTAGAGTAGTGTAGATTTAGATCTATGTCTACCTCAAGATCTACTTTATACTTTATACAAATGAACATACAAAATTGAGTCTATTCATCTCAAATTTTAATCAAATATATGTAGGCCTACAAGCAAATGTTTTAATTTGAAAAAAAAGGATTTAAGCCTATTAGCTATTCTGATTTGATAGCTTCATTCACACTATTTTTACATTGACACATTCGCTTTACTTATTACATTATTATTTCGTTTAATTGTTTACAAAACACTCTCAGTGACTATATCGACAGTAATGCGCAAATAAAGACCCGCGAGTCGCGGGTAACATATGTCTAGTATATTTATATGTTCTGATTTCACAATGCTGTTGAACGTTACGTTCTATAGAAACAGCGCAAAAAAAACTTTATACAAATCAAACGTCTCATGCTTCGCACACACAAAAAAAAAAAGATAAAGATGTGTCCAACTTTTCCTGGTCGTTTCTACATTCAGAGTCTAATTTTTGTTTCTTCGATTCTCCCGTTTCAATAACACAACAAATATTAAATGTTACGGCACCCTTCGCGTTAATCTCAGAAGAGGACAACCCAACACTATGGAGAACAAGATGCACACACAGGATGTCAAAGAAACGCTTTCCAAGAATGAAAAAGTCATGTTCAATCGTCTCGATCAAAACTTTTTTTTTTCTTACAAGAATATTGCAAAATCTTGATTCAGTTCGGTTAAGGTAAAGAAAATGTATTCGGTTCTGCTCGTAACGATCCGTTTTAAAATTCTGGTTTAGTTTGGTCGTAAGTGAGGTTTGAGTTTGGTTCAGATTCGGTTCATTTCCCATTTGTAGTGCACACGCTATTATATGTTATTGTATATCTCTCGTATAAAGAGAAAAAAAAAAAGGGATTTATAGAATTTGAGGACCAGAAAAGGTGAGGAGGGAGCGTTATAATGCGGGGCCGTTTTAATGATGGATGAACAAGTGTTCCGGGCAAAATACAAATGTTGACATTTACCAACTCTTTCAACCATTGCGTAGCACGGGTAACAGCTAGGTTTATATATGCAATGAATGTGATAGCTGTTCATTTTAAAATTAAGCTAAATCAATGTATTATTGATGATACAAAAATCACATCACTTACTTCCCTGTTTTTAATACATTTATTTATATAACTTTAAACCAAATTTTAAACTCAAATTATTTATTTATATAAAAACCTGTTTGACAATTTTATATACGATAACATACTCAAAACTTAACACGAGACCATGTCTTCCTACAATTTTATTAGTTCTGTAAATTAATCCAATAAATTTCCCTTCGCTCTCTTAATCTTACTCAATTCTTACTTTGATATTAATAAGGCTTGTCTTCCGGTCCGAAGATCAGTGAGGAATGCAGTATTTCCCGTGGCTGCGCAGCCCCAGCTGCGACCTACATATTTTGTAATACGCAGGGCAGGCATAACCATTGTCCGCAGGTGGTCGATCAAGCTGTCTCGTTCTGAGGCCGCATGCAACCAGGTGCTCTCTTCCATGTCAGCCAAGGCAAGTTGCTCGATTTATGGCCCTTTGATAATCTCATGTAAAAAAAAAAAGGATATAGGTATTTTTGCAAATTCTCTTTCGTCACTACAATTTTAGAAATTTAATTCAAATTGTGACTGTGAGTCATATATCTTATACTCCGGCAACGTATCCCATGATAAATCTGCCTCTTGTTAGATGACACTTCGCCGACCGATGACTGTTCCTGTAAACTAGGTCTATTTCCAAAATATCTGTTTTAGAAGTAATGATGCAGCTATGATTTAAAACAGTGGTTCCCGAAACCCTTTTGTTTTGCCATGTTTTCTGGTTTTCGGTAGACCCCTGCTTAAATTATATTGCATTTTTGCAAATTCATCAACTCCATTTTTTTAAAAGTAATTTATAACTTCTGAGTGGAAGAGTGAAAAGTAATTTAAAAGTACATCCCAAGCTAGAAATATCTTTTTTTTATTGATAAAATTCAAATTTAAAACCAATTAAAATAACAATTAGTAGCTGGAATGACAGCGCGTTGGCTGAGTGGTTAAGCACTTAACTTCTGAACCTGGGGTTGTGGGTTCGAATCTAGGTGAAGACTGGGATTTCGAATTTCTGTTTTTTTAGGGCGCCCCTGAGTCCACCCAACTCTAATGGGTACCTGACTTTAGTTGGAGAAAGAAAAGGCAGTTGGTCGTAGTGTTGGCTACATGACACCCCGCTCGTTAACCGTTGGCCACAGAAACAGATGACCTTAACATTATCTGCCCTATAGACCGCATGGTCTGAAAGGAGAACTTTACTTTTACTAAAATCACCAAACACAATTGGAATTTTTTTTTTGCAGGCTCATCATCCTTTACTACGGATATTATGTTTCATATAGGAAATAATTGTTCTGTGAAGTAGTCCTTCAAAATTGAATATAAATTTGTTAATTAATTGGCCTTAAGTATTATTGCAGAAGTTTTCGCAAAGAGTTTCATGTGTAATTATTGATCTTTCACGTCTGACTCAAATATTGGGTCCGCGGGACTGTTTTCACAAACAGGAGATGGGGTGAAGGGGAGTAACTGGCGCCCAAACCAGTAAGCTTCGGGCAGTGGGGACTCATTTTACTCAACTAGCAGAAGGAAAACTGAATTCAAACCACTACTGCCTTGCAGCTATACCCAAACGTGGAAAAGATTTCGTGGATCGACCCTAAAAATAAGGAGCCCTCGACTCTTGAGCAGTGTGTAGCACTCAGTGCTACAACTTGTCAGAGCATGCGACGCTGCTGATCCGCTGTATATGTCGTTTGCAAAGAATTACATAAGAAGCCTTTAATGTTTTAACTAAAACCGCCGACATGCCATTGAACTCTATTGTTGATTAAAGAAATTCTTTTAATATCAGATATAGGCTTGTGAAAAAAACAGTTTTTAAAACTACTTAAACGGCTGGTGAAATCAATGTTTTATCTACTGTTTTCCGTATTTGGCTATAAGTAAAGATATCTCGTAAGACACCCACAAACAAACATCTTCTCTATATAATGTTGAAGAGAGATTTTGTGGGTCATTCTGAACTTTATTTTTGAGAGCTCGAAAGTTGTTCAAATCTTTATCTTTTTATCAGGGTGGCATCGTCTCAAATGATCTTCCAGCGTAATTAGTTTCAGATCGTTATAAAATGGCAATTAAGCTATCGCTTGTTTGACAAAGAAAGAACGACTCTCAATTTTAAATAATCAACGCTGTAAAATCAACATTTCTTTTTGTTAGACGCTAGTTACATGTAAAACAAATTGAGCTAGTTAAATAAATATTGAAAGTAAATACAACTATTTTTCTTTGAATAGCAGGATAACTATTTAAAGTATTACTAAGGTACACATCATATATTAGTGTAGGAAATTATTACAATAATGGCATGTGAAAAATAAATTTAATTTAAATAAAATTCACTATCGTAGACCCTCGTGGACATCTTATAGATCCCTTTTTTTTCACTTTCGTAGACCCATTGGAAGTCTTCGTAGACCCCTGGGGGTCTATATAGAACACTTTGGGAATTACTGATTTAAAAAAATGCCAAATTATAAGAGTCATTCATGATTTTTAGCCTTTTTACGCAATAAGTGTACACAAAGTTGTCACTACTTATTTAGTGACATTTGATGATGCATGTAAAAGTGTCTACCGTGCAGTAATTAGAGAAGCCTTACTTCCCTTGAACTGTTGCACTACTTGTTGTCGCGTAGGTCTACTCTAATTAGTACAGCACAACAAATATTAAAATTCATCAATCATGGCCATGGTTAGCAAACAGAATATTTATTTGACCATAAAATGAAATACATAGTATACTGGCAAGTCCCGTCATCAAGAAATTACATAAATTGATAACATAATCAAATAAAATTTCTCAAGTACATAAATAGTAATACTTTCTACACAATAAGCAAGTTACGTCTATCTTCTTCTATATCCACGGCGTCTACTGATTTCTGACAATGTGGATAACCCTCAGAACGAGACTTTTTATCCACAATTCAACTGTGAACTCTTGTTTCCCACGTGAACTACAAAAAAAACTATAAATCGGTGTAACACATGCTTCCAGATTGTATATGTCACTGGCTATCAAACAACGATGTGAAAAAAGTCGTTTTCCTATTTCTACTTTTAAATCATACTTTTTGTCATAGTATATAACAGATATTTTTTAAAAATTAAAAAAAAAAAGAGCCAATTCTTACTTTATGAAGCTGAGGACTGTATCGTAAGATCGAATATTGTTTTCTTAATAATTAATAAATAATAGATTTACACAAAAAAAAATAGAACATTTTATTACTCCGTCTCTATTCCCCCCTCCCCAAGAAAAAAAAATCATGTAAAGTGTATATACAGTGTTTACAATAGATCTACAAATCCAATGGAAAGAACTCCGCATTTATAAATCTATGTTTCAATATTATAAGATATACTTTTTTCTTACCGATAGCAAACTATATTAATTTATTACCACTATTTAATAAATAAATCGATTGAATTTTAAAAAATTGATTCATGTTTTGTTAGGAGCAATGAATAATTGTGTAACGTTTCAGCTTGCTTCAAGGATGGGACAGACTGATTTGATGTAGGCTCTATAGTTAAGATATGCTAGAGATGAATAGGAGATTAGTGCAACTGTCCTAGGCTGGCAGGACTTTATATCCGAATGAAAGTTCTTACATCTTCGTGTGTCGTGATGTCTAGCTAAAACAAAACTAACAGATTGAAAACAAAACAAAACAAAACAAAAGACTCATCCAATGGTGAAGAGGAGAAAAAAAAAAGAAGAGGAGAATTGACCGGAAAAGCAGGTCAAGGTCAAGTTAAATAGAGTTGTTCTTATCACTCGCTGGTGCGGACAATCCTCCAGGCATGAATAAAGCTAATCTGTATTGAAGTATTAGTGGAGAGTGAGAGAGGCAGACACAACACATGGAGATAGAGAGAAATAGATAGTGTGAGAGAGAGAGAGAGAGAGAATCAAATGGAAAAATGAGAAAAAAAAACCAAAAACCAAACACAAAATAACGGAACAAACTAAAGTCTAGCAAAAAAAAAATAAAACTGTATTTTGAAGGAGGAAGCAACACACCACCCTTTCACTATCACAGACAGCTCTGCAAAGTGAGGTTAGAATTTATAGAACCACTTCCAGATTTGCGTCCATGGAAGTAAGCAGGATGGCTACCTGGTCGTGCGGTTTGCGCGCTGGACTGTCGTTCGGATTTATCGATGGTCGAGGGTTCAAATCCTGCCCGCTCCCATCCCCCGTCGTCCTGCGGGGGGTTTGGACTAGGAAGTAAACTATCTTCAACTCTGAAGGAACATCCGAAACATGTCAAACATTTTTACAAACAAAACAAAAACATTCTGTGACTGTGTTTGCTACATCACGGATGTCCCAGTTCAGCGGATGTTGATGTTTTTTTAAACACATATCCGCTCCAAAGGATGACAAAGAAGTAGGTCTTACATGTACAAATAATTATGTTATTTGAGCTGGTGATTAAACACAATCTTTCTTTAAATTTTTTTTTGAGGTGAGAAATATTTAGAGAGAGCAGCCTTGAGGACATTTGCAGGCAGAGACAATAAGCTGATTAGGGCAGTCGAATTGCTTTCTGGCACCAGCACAAGATGCTCTCTTCTATAGATGTCTAGTCTGTGAGAATAAACACGCTCGGTAGGAAGATAGCTGGAACAAGTCAGGAAATGGAAGACTTATGGAGGCATACGAAACATGATATGTGGTGGTAGCCCAAGCGCGAAGAACAGGCCGTCATAGTCCGTACCCCCTTCAGAGTCGGACATCGCCCAACAGGCGCTTGCTTCGCACAGAAGAAGATGAAACAATAGACTGCATTCTCTCAGAATGTCGCGTCTTCCATGACAGTGGACAGTCGAATTATTGGACAAAATAAGTATTATTTCTTTCAATGCTTTGACTAGATTAATAAATACCTCCATTTGATAAACTGCAAATAATATGTTGAGAATTCTTCAGAGCAATTTAGGACAAATTATAGCCAGACTTGCCCAAAAGGAGTTAAAATCTATTTAGAGCCTTCGCCATTTGATTTTTTCTTGGTGGTAGCTAATAGTGCGTTGCTACGGGGATTGAAACCTTCCTATTGTAAACATTAGAGTGTTCTTGTAAGCTTCTGTTAATGTTCACAGAATTCGTCTACTGCAGATACAGAGTAGTGGAACTTTGGAATAATACGTTGAAAGTCAGTAAACCAACCAAACAAAAAAAAAGTATGTTTGTACAGTGAAGCCACAGGCTTATAGACGTTATCAAATAACATGAAAATTCTTAAAAACATAAGAAAACGTCGAGCGTAATTCTATAAAAATTGACATTGGAGATAATTTAAAGACTCACCTAAGATTACTTTAACATTTATAGGGTCAGTGGCACAAAAGCGGGCCTGGGTCCAACAGGCTTAAGCCTGCCCCACTTTCCTAAAAATCTGGAGAAAAACAATTACGGCTCAAACTAAGCAGCTACCTCGATATCTATGCAACATACACATCCAAAAGGGATCATTTAAGTTTTTTCCCGCCATTTCAGTCAAGTACAATTTCTTTCCATTGTTCGAGATACCAAACAAAATAACTATTTACCAATTATTAATGAACTAATTGGTTAATTTTTTCTATTGATTCTTGTGTTGTCGGGTATAAGAAATAATTTTGCAAAAATTTCAGCTTATTCCGAGTATGGGTGTGGGAGAAATAACAAGTACAAACTTTTTACCAGACAGACAAACATACAGACACAGTTGTTATAAGCTTTGTAAACAGGAGAAACGAAAAGATACAGGATACAGAAGCAATGTAAAGAAATGCAACTTAAGAACACCAGCGTACGTGAAGTACACTGTCTGTGGAACCATAACATTTGTTATTGATTTGTAACGTACAGTGTGTGAACGGCTCTGTTAGCGTGTGTATGTGTTAGACTATACCAAGTCTGTGTTTACTAATCCACCAAGCTGTGTTGTAATTAACCAACTTTGTATGTGTGTATGTGCGTGTTATCAGTGACGCGATGAGACTGTCATATTTATTTGAAGGAAGCGTGCCCAGCATCACGGTCAGTCATACTGGTACCAACACCCACTCACACACGCACACACACATAAAGAAAAAAAAAAGCGATCATGAATGGACAAAAATGGCGATCACAGCTGTCTTCTCTAAAACGTTCCAATCAATTGTTGATGTACTTAGCAGACGACATGGAGATCGGACTAACAATGCGCTAATTTACAGTGTTTTCTTAGTCGATAAATCTCTACGTAAGTATAAGATATTTATCTCTTTGAAATAAGAGACGCCTTCGTTTGTGTTTCGCTCTACTTCGTCCTAATTAAAATGACCGTAGTTACTGGTACAGAGAATTTCAAATATTGACGTTAGATTCTATCTTGAAATAAAGCATCATAACTCTTACAACTGGCTAGCGGAAATCAATGACAATTAACATAACACTCTACGCAAACATTTTTCTTAACCTTGAAATCAAAGGTGTAACTACTGACTCATAACTTGTAGAAAGAAGCCGGAGCAACCACGCCAAGAGGTCGGAGCAGAGATAAAGCTATTTCCACTTTTAATTCTAAAAAGATGTCGGATCATTTTAAGAAATAGGTTGGAGCAGAGATGAAGCTTTTTACAAAGCTTATATCAACTCACTGTGCATGTCTAGGGCCGGCCTTAGGGCACTGCAACCTATGGGTCCCGCACTTTCATAGGCCCGCGCTAACACTAGTTGTAAATTATTAAATGAAACCATTTTAACCTACAACATGGTTTCCGCGGTCTCCTGATTTTCCAAGAGCTCCTAGAAATCTCCTGAAATTGCAAAGTACACGAAAAACGTCATGAAAATCTCCTGAAATTATTAAATTATCCTGAAAATACAAATGTCCTGAAAAATAGACAAAATATGAAAAACGACAACCCTAATCGCGTTAAAAAAACGACATTGTCAACTTTCATGGAATAAAAATAATAAGGCGAATTTAAACCATAACAGGAAGTTCCAATACTTAATTTACTGCAATAGTCAGTGGCAAGTACATATAGATCTAAATCTATTTCGATCTCTTAAAAAAATAAAAAGCGATATTTTGATAGTCTATACCAGTGATTACCAAAGTGGTCTATATAGACCCCCAGGGGTCTACGAAGACTTCCAAGGCGTCTACGAAAGTGAAAAAGTAAATTGGGGGTCTATAAGATGGGCACGGGGGTCTACGATAATGAATCTCATTTCAGCAGGTCATGACTTGAATTTTGATATCCCGTTAATGGAATTATTTTATCCACACATTTATGATTTGTACCTTACTAAATGCTGGAATGAAAAATTGTTGTATTTAATTTAATAACTCTATTTAAATTGCTTTAATTTTGTCATGTTGTAAATTTAACAAGAAGAAATGTAAACTGTACAACGTTGAGCATTTCAAATTGGACTTCATGCCTTCCTTGTCAAACAAACGAGTGTTTACGTGACTTTTTTTTTATGACGTTATAAACCAATTAAGCTGGAGGATCATTTGAGACGATGCCACCAATGGATGGTGAACTTGCAAACCTTTTAAACCAAAAAGTTTTCCAGTGTGTGTTTGATAATTGTATGTAATACATAGGATCTAGTATTTTGGTTTAAATCTGAATTTTATTAATACAAATATAATACTTTAAATGTAGCTGTAAATTACTTTTTTTTTTAACCATTCGATTCACTGATTATAAATTAGTTTAAAAAAACGTGAAATTTGAAGTTAATGAATTTGCAAAAATGAAATATAACGGAAGCAGGGGGTCTACCGAAACTGGAAAACGTGGCAGGAGGTCTACGAGACAAAAAAGTTTGGGAACCACTGGTCTATAGTAAATCTAAAAGGCAGATGTGAAATTTGGAAAACTACATTCTATAGTAGATGGCTCGTAATTTAATTTGACCGTGATTTTGCACTTAGTAAAGTATGAATAAAATGCAATGACGAATTTATTTTTTATAAAAAATTCTTAATTTTCATTTATTATCCTTATCTCAACCCATACCAGGCCCCTCGCAATCTGTTTCGCATAGGGCCCCGCAATCTGTAGGACCGGCCCTGTGCGTGTCTGTCTGTCTTGTAAAAAGTTTGTAAATCTACACGTTATTTCTTCGACACCCAATCTCGGATCAAGCTAGCTGAAATTTTGTACAATTATTTCTTTTACTTGACAACACAAGAATCAATTAAAAAATTAACCAATTAGTTTATGAGCTATTGGTAATTATTATTTTTTTTTTTTGGTATCTCGAACAAGGGAAAGAAATAGTACTTGACTGAAATGGACTGAATTAGTCTCTTTTATAGTTCGCCGCTTTAGAGCAAGTTTGAAACAAACAATACTTAACTATATAATCTTCTATAATCATAACCACCTCTCTAGCAGAGTCGTTAATATGGCGGCTTAAAGACGCGTGAGCCATGAGTTCGAATTCAGGTCGTTCCCCCTCCCCCCCTTTTCTTTTGTAAATACATTGAAAACCGATTACGGTAAAATCCACCCAGATATTCTTTCTCTCTCTCTCCCCCCCCCCCTCCATTTTCCCAACCGATCCAAATAAGTGATAGGATCATAGCGTATTGAGAAAGCTAAAAGCATGAAATAGCGCTAAACAAAACAATTGGTAAAAATATTTCTAATTGCTCAGATTTATTGTTGTTGTAAGTCTAGATCTATTACAAATTTTATTACATGATTGATTAAAACTAATGGATACAACAATTACACTTCCTCATAAGCATTGTATTTTTAAAGCATTTTTAGCGGCCCCTGAAAGGGGAATGGACGCTATCAGTTTTGTGTGGTCTGTCTGTCCGTCCATTCGTCCTGTTTAGATCTCGTAAACTAGGAAAGATGTTGAAAATCCGATATCATGATATTTTAGATCTTTCAAAGGCTACTTTTTTCATTTCTGAACGAAATTTGTTTTTTTTTAAATCAACTATGCAAGCAGTTTTTTTTTTAAATACACCATTTTTACAACTATTCATTATTAATAGTAACAAACATGGGACACTATTTAGTAAAGTGATTACACAGACACAATAATCTGAACACATTTATGCAAACGGTTTTAGATTTTAAAATTTTATTTTACCAAAGGATTGCCAAATTTAGTAAGTTCTGTCATATTGGTACTTCTACATTTACCAAAAAAAAAAAATTTTTTTTTAGAGAAAAAATCTACTTAATATGCAAATCAATTAGATCAATTAGATAATCATTATAAGTTATTAGTTAGGCCAGGTTCAAATCAACTCTACAATCGCACACATATATCTAGGTCTGCTGGACCGTTGGGGCACAGTCAACCTTCTTTCTCCATTCTTCTCTGTCATTTGCCTTTGATAGAATTTCATTATGATATTCTTTCTGAAAATATTGAAACCTGCCTTTTTGCCTGCCTGGGCGGACCACTTAGGGGGCCGATTTAGAGTTTTGTGTTTCCACACAAACTGTCTTTGTAACCTTGTTTTTTATTTTATAACTCTTAATTTGAAAAAGTGTTGGGAGCAACTTAAGAAAGTGGTTGAAGCAATGATGCAGAGTTAATAATTTATGTTCAGAAACATTCTGTGCTCATCAGTCTTTAAAGTCTAAATCTATACGCCTATCATTAGCATATTATAAAGAGTAGATTTATACATGCCCTAAACCAGGATTTTCTCTCTAAGGTGGGTTGGGGTTGGGGTTAAATAATTCAATTAAAGTGGATGTTTATATCACCGATTCTATTCATCCCTTCTACCTTTGGATGTGTAGTCACTTAATCTAGGGTTTCAAAATATTAAAGTTTATTCTCCACCCGACAATTTGTTTAAGAAAAATACAACAACAAAGCGTTAACCCTTAAAACGCGTGTGGTAGTTTCGCCTCCAAGCATTAAAATTGTAATTTTATTTTGTATGCACTCATTCTAAAACAGCTCAGCACTTTAAGGGTTAAAGTCCCCTTAATTTTTGTCACAATGTTATAAATTCTACTTTCTATATGAAATAATATAATAAATAATCTACTAAATATTTGGGAACGATAAATTCTTAGGAAAACCTATGGTGCTATACAAGATGAAACTGTGTGGCGGACACGCACTTACTATGAGATCTATCAATTGTATGAAGACCCACCTATATTGACAGAAATATAAAAGAACAGATCAGGTCACCTTGAAAGAATGTCAGACAACAGAGGAGCAAAAACTGTATACAGGCAAAAACCAAAAGGCGGGCGACTCAAAGGCAGACCCCGAATGTGATGGATTGATGATGTGGAGGCAGATCTGCAACAGCTTGGGGTTCTGACGTGGAGACGAAAGGCCCAGGAGAGATCTGAATGGAGGGATGTGTTGAAGCAGGCTAGAGCCCTTCATGGGCTGTAGAGCAACTGGGATGGATATAAAATAATAGGAAAACTCATTATTTAATAATTTTTTTGTAACTTAAGAAAAATTACGAGCAAGGCTACATATTTGATATTTCTGCTAGTCATAAAAAAAAAATCCAACGTATTAAATAGTGTGTTGCGCAAGTGTTTGAGAATCCCTGGTCTTCAAAGCCTTCAAATGATCGCACTTAGGGTGTCTTCACTATGATACATTCTTTTCAGTTCATTCACCTGGTCTGGTCTAATTAATTCCTTCCGCAAGCCACTTGTCAACACACGCATGATTGCCTTCTAAGTCTGAATCTCATATTGACAGCTAGACAGACCTGGCAGCGTTGAGATAGAGATAGCCCTATTGTTGGCGTCTATATCTTTAATTCTTTTTCTTTCTTTCTTTCTTTGATACTTTCTTTTTTCCTTTATCTATCTATCTATCTATCTATCTATCTATCTATCTATCTATCTATCTATCTATCTATCTATCTATCTATCTATCTATCTATCTATCTATCTATCTATCTATCTATCTATCTATCTATCTATCTATCTATCTATCTTTCTATCTATCTATCTATCTATCTATCTATCTATCTATCTATCTATCTATCTATCTATCTATCTATCTATCTATCTATCTATCTATCTATCTATCTATCTATCTATCTATCTATCTATCTATAGAAATTCCTATATATTTAACCCCTCTCTAGCTAAACCATCCAGCATTAAATAATTTGTATTGATGATCTCACGCTCTATTCTCGCATCCGGCCATTACTTTGAAATGTCCATGAAGACATTAACCCCTGCCTGCCTGTCAAGAGTGTCGACACACATCATGCCTATATTTTATAGCGAAAGATTAGCAGACGAACAAAGAGGATATGTATCTTTTATTTCCATCAAAATATGTTCATATAAACAAAGTTATTGACATGCTTATGGGAAGATGAGTCCTATGTTGTTATTAAGTTGTCTGGTTTCACGTTCTACGAATATATCAATATGCCATTTAATGACATAAAATGACATTATATGTCACACATTTCTAGGTCTTGACATTGTAATGACCTTTCAATGACGGCAAATTTGAATGCCACGAACTGACAAAATAACAAAGCTGAATCAAAACAAACGTTAACTAAAAAAAAAAGTTG
The DNA here is from genome assembly GCF_947242115.1 of Biomphalaria glabrata. NCBI lineage: Eukaryota > Metazoa > Mollusca > Gastropoda > Planorbidae > Biomphalaria > Biomphalaria glabrata. The sequence continues at coordinate 39,089,038 of NC_074718.1, read as the reverse complement.
AAAAGAAAAAAAAGCTTTGAAATGTTTTTGTTTTGTGTCTTTTAGATTCAATTTTTATGCCGCCACAGTAAAAACAAAATTCTTAACGTGATTAAAAAAAAATAAAGAAAACAAATCCTTTAGAGAACAAATACGATGTCCCCTTCATACAGCTTATAGAGCAATTATTTGATGTTCATAACTTAGGAATGCTAGATTTAAAAAATTAGGTAATTTTTTTTTTTCGTAAATCTCAATCTTCGTTAGGACTTAAAAATTTGAACACGGGACCCCCAGGTTCAGAAGCCAAATACTTTACCACTCAGCCACCTGATCTTCATAACAGTGTTACGATAAGAGACATCAATAAAAATAAAATTATTACTATGCTCTCTCCTTATGTGTATAACAGAAAATATCCCATTTTGTTCTTAACTCTTTCTCTCCTAACTGACGATACCAACGTTGGTACCACCAGAATGTGGTAATTAATTACGGAGAGAAAGAGTTAATATAGTCTCTCCTTTTTATTAGTATAAATCCTGTTAATCATAACAATAGTGTTAGTTTTATGAAAAAAACTGCTTGCATATTTAATGTAAAAATTAAGCGGTTCATTTTCAGAAAACAATAAAAGCCGTTGCGCCAAAACTTTGCAATATATTTTCTAGCATTTTCGATCTTACGGGACGGCCGAACAGACAGACAGACAGACGGACTGACAGCATATCACACAAAATTAATAGCAACTATATCCTTTTCGGGGACCACTTAAAAAGCTACTGCAAATGCAACATTGAATGTTATGGCGACCCGTTTCCTTGCACTTAGGTAAACCTATCAGGAGTTGCGTCTGGACAATGTACACAAATCAAAACAACAACTTAACTTTCAACACTAATTAACAAGCGAAACAAACACATTTCGTCAGGCTACATACTGGCATGTGCAAATTGCAAATTGAATTTAAGGTCTCAAAATAAATGATTGAAAGCGATTTGAAACTGAATATTCGCTTTAGATTTCTGTAAATGCGGCGGCATCAATCGATCTATACAAAATTTCACACTAATACCAATAGAGCAACATACATACATACATACGCCCATACATACGCCCATACATACGCCCATACATACGCCATACTTTATGCTTTTTTATTATTTAGTATTTCTGTAGATACATCACTATCTCATACACAACACAAAGATCAACAAAACAAAAGTGACTGAAGACTTCTGAGGCTCAGTTGTCATAATTAAATGTTCCACACTATCTGCTTCACCGGAGCCAAAAGTTTTGATTAATTTTGTAGAGCGAATTCTGTGGTAGTCCAACTGTCATTTTTTTCCCCAGGATAATTGGTTACATAAACATTGTTGTACTCAACACTGAGGACAACGAACAGTGTTATAAACACTTCTGAAGGAGGTGTCGTTCTGATTGAATGTCTATAATCTCCACTTCAAAAAGGTTACTTAGTCACAAGTGTCGACAGTTCGTTGTCTAACTTTTTTTTTTTTATAGTACATGATCATTTTACATAGATCCGCCGCAGCTCCTTTTACCTTTACCTTTACCTATCCCTTAGTCTGTTGGACCGTTGGGGCACCAGGCAAGATTTGTCAACCGTCTTTCTCCATTCCTCCCTTTTTTTTGCCTTGTTTAGAACCTCTCTCAATGGCAGGCCTGTCCATTCTTTAATGTTGTCCTCCCATCGCTTTTTCTGTCTGCCTCTTCTTCTTTTCCCTGGCACTGTTCCCTGAAGGAAGGTCTTTGCGAGCAAAAATCACTCATAATAACCCTTCCGCCGCAGCTCATCAGTTATTAAATAATCATTGCCAATACAGGAACATAATCGAGTAGTCAGAATGTGAGAATGAAATCTGTGTTTTTAATGTTTATTACAAGGAACCAAGATCTCAGATTTCTGAACATACGCAAATCCGAAATTGTTTGTAGTTTATAGTTGTATTTGTAATTGTTGAGTTACTATCAAAACCAAAAGTTCAGATCCACACGACACGAAATTATTTCAAAGTTCTTGTATTATCTGCAAGTTGAGCTTTCCTCCAAGCCCATCCCAGGTGTTAGCTAGAAATTGTTTCCTGAAATGTCACCCTGTTGTTGTCTGGCCATGTGACTGAAGCTTGTGTTCAAATCTTTTTTTTCAAGCAGAGGTGCCTTAAGGCGTATAATATATGTACACCTTAAGCAAACCAATACATTAAGCCTGTTCGTGAAATGAATGTATTTATAAATATTCAGCTGTGACGGAACACGCTTTGTCATTTAGAGAACGAAGCTCTGCTCTTTTCTTAGACCATGGTTACACGAATGAACCTGACTAAATGTAAACAAATCATCACTTATGAACAAAAGTGTGTGTCATGAAGAGGAACTGACAGGATCTCCAATCAATAACCTCCTACGGCATTTTGTTTTATAAGATAGTGAGATTGAGAAGACAGACACGGATAGATAGATAGACAGATTGATTGATTGATTAATTGTTAGATAGACGGATAGACAAATAGACAGATTGATTGATTGATTAATTGATAGATAGAGATAGATAGATAGATAGACAGTTTGATTGATTGATTAATTGTTAGATAGACGGATAGACAAATAGACAGATAGATTGATTGATTAATTGATAGATAGAGATAGATAGATAGATAGACAGATTGATTGATTGATTAATTGTTAGATAGACGGATAGACAAATAGACAGATAGATTGATTGATTGATTAATTGATAGATAGAGATAGATAGATAGATAGATAGATAGATAGATAGATAGATAGATAGATAGATAGATAGATAGATAGATAGATAGATAGACAGATAAATAGATAGATAGATTTATTGAAAGATAGATTGACAGATAGATAGACGGGCAGACAGATAGATAGATAGATAGATAGATAGATAGATAGATAGATAGATAGATAGATAGATAGATAGATAGATAGATAGATAGATAGATAGATAGATAGAAAAATAGACAGATAGATTGATTGATTAATTGATAGATAGATAGATAGATCATCATCATCATCAAACTCAATTAGAGTGAGGGCTTGAGAGGCAGATAGATAGATAGATAGATAGGTAGATAGATAAATAGATAGATAGATAGATAGATAGATAGATAGATAGATAGATAGATAGATAGATAGATAGATAGATAGATAGATAGATAGATAAACAGATAGACAGATGGACAGATGGACAAATGGACAAATAGATTGATTGATTGAGAGAGAAGGAGAGAAAGATTAAGATAAAGAAAAACATACATCTTGTATGAAAATAAGAGAGAGAGAGAGAGAAATGAACCACATCTTTAAAGTCTAAAATATGTTTCCTTAAACCGTGTTTACAACAGATATTTACTTTCGCATGTCATCTTGTAATCTAGGAATTTATTTGAAACGTCTTTGTTTACTACGTACATTTCATTATCTTTCTAGAGCTTCACAAGAGAGTCACTCTACATCGGCCATGATGAAAGATCTTAATTGTAGCAACAAATTGCAAGGGGAGTAATTGATACATCGTCGAGAACAATCGATAACTCATTGGCCTGGAATTATCTCCCGTAAGTGATTCTCAGTGTGTGTGTGTGTGTGCATTAGTAATTACTGAGTAACAAAATCACATGACACTACTTCAAATTCTCCATTTATCAAACTAGGTAGGCCTATGCTCAGTGCGCCGGGGTCAGTCAACCCTAACTGTCCATTATGAGCTGTCCAGTGAAACAAGCCATAGAAGAAGACTTGAAAAAGGCCAGGGCTGCTAAGCCTGAGACCCAGGTTCGAAAACAGGGCTCCGCTGACAGCGCCCAGATATCAGAAGCCGGCAACAGCAGCACAGGAAGCCTCAGTGATGCCTCCAGCACACCCAACGGCTCCGTCACGTCGTCGCCTTCCCGGGCGCGCGTCGGTGGCGCCCCGGAGCCCAGGGTCATGAGGAAGATCTCCCCATCCTGCCCCAATCCTCTCCTGAGCTCGCCTCGCAAGGTGTCGCCCCCGAACCCCAACCAAGTGAAGTTTTATACCCTGAACGAGCAGGATGGAATCAGGGCTGCGGATGACATCACTTCCGACGCGGCGAGCAACTGTGGTTCGGTGGAAAGCTCGCCGAGGATGAGAAAGATCAGCAACATCTCACTGACCTCCCTTGGCTCTGAAGGCGACAGTGAACTGGAAGGGGAGAGGAAACTGGATATTACAACATTGATAGAAGGAGTTGGGACTTTGATCATACCAGCGGTAGGTCTTACTTGACTCTACATCACACATCAAACACTCTGATCTTACCAGCGGTAGTTCTTTCTTAACACTACATCACTCATTACACACTCTGATCTTACCAGCGGTAGTTCTTTCTTAACACTACATCACTCATTACACACTCTGATCTTACCAGCGGTAGTTCTTTCTTAACACTACATCACTCATTACACACTCTGATCTTACCAGCGGTAGTTCTTTCTTAACACTACATCACTCATTACACACTCTGATCTTACCAGCGGTAGTTCTTTCTTAACACTACATCACTCATTACACACTCTGATCTTACCAGCGGTAGGTCTTACTTGACTCTACATCACACATCAAACACTCTGATCTTACCAGCGGTAGTTCTTTCTTAACACTACATCACACATCACACACTCTGATCATACCAGCGGTAGGCCTTTCTTAAGACTACATCACTCATCACACACTCTGGTCATAGCAGCGGTAGGTCTTACTTGACACTACATCACTCATCACACACTCTGATCATACCAGCATACGTAACACTACATCACCCATCACACACTTTGATCATACCAGCTTACTTAACACTACATCACCCATCACACACTTTGATCATACCAGCTTACGTAACACTACATCACTCATCACACACTCAATAGCAGAACCTCTGTTCCGGTGCTTGCTAATTAAAACTTTAAACTTAAACCTAAGCTCTAAAGCTTCTCTTTTTTAAAAAATGTTCCCTCATGAATGTCCTTGCTTCTGTGTCACTGCATATTATTTGAACACAAGTAAGTCTTGTTAAAAAAAACAAAAAGTAAAAGTAGCAGTAAATCAGTAGTATCGAACAAAAAGTAAAAGTAGCAGTAAATCAGTAGTATCGAACAAAAAGTAAAAGTAGCAGTAAATCAGTAGTATCGAACAAAAAGTAAAAGTAGCAGTAAATCAGTAGTATCGAACAAAAAGTAAAAGTAGCAGTAAATCAGTAGTATCGAACAAAAAGTAAAAGTAGCAGTAAATCAGTAGTATCGAACAAAAAGTAGACATACAATACCAAGTACCATAACCACACGATACCTACAGTAGGTTCTGTACAGTTCGATATCCCCCTAATTTAGTGTATACTGCTTTCCATTAAACTTATATTTGTTAGTTACTTTTTAGTTTTTAAATGTCAGAAGGCAAAAAATGTTTTAGATTACCTTATTAACACAAAAAAACATCATCAATAACAAAGCAACATTGAAACAACATTAAACAACAGTAACTTCAACAACAAAACAACTACAACATCTGAAACGTCAACAAGACAACTTTGGACAACTTTAACATCAGAAATGTCAACAACAAAATATAAAAGTAAATGTCTTCAAATGATAAACTTACTTCAGCCCACCAAAAAATAAATAAATTATGCATTAATTTCATCCCTAAATCGCATTGTCCCTACCTCCATAACTAGCTTATACTTTTAATTTAAGTGAAAATAGTTATCCATCTATGGCCCGTTCCTGTTCATCTAAAACGTTAAAGGACAGACTGACAATTTGTTTTGTTATCAGCATGAGTACTCTCTCAGGGAAGAAATTGTCATGGATGTAGATGGCACTGCCCAGTAAGCTCAGGCAGGCAAACCTTTAGGCAACACTCAGCTGTTAGATCTCAGCCTCTCTCTCAGCCTCTGTCTCAGCCTCCGTCCCCCCCATCCGCTACACTTTGTTTGCTCTGGTCACCTTCCACGTTTAATTATTTAAACCCTTTCTTTTCAAAAAAAATGGCGGCACTTAAAGGAAAGTGTGAATGGGGTTAATGCGTGCAAATGTTGTCTTTAAATAGTGAACTTTTTCAACAAAATCCTGAGATGAAAAAAAACAAGGGAAAAAAAAGAGAGAGAAGGGTCTGGGAGGGTATGGGAAAACAAACAACAGGCCAACATGCCCAACGATACAATACTTTATGTGACTTCTCGTTTTGATAATCATATCTCTGGCTTTAGAAAAATCATCGGTGCGCTTCAAAGTAGCCGCGATGTGCAAGGTACTATATCACTCAAGAGCTTTTCTTCAAGGAAATGCCATATCGACATTCACGGCTGGTAAGCACTAGCTCTCGATCGCTCCTCATGGCGTGAAGCTGGAAGGCTTGGAGTCTCAAGATTTGAAGCGAGAAGAATAGCCAGGATGAAAGAGCACCGAACCAACAAAAAGCTCATAGAAGAAGCAGGCCTATCTGCAACTAAGCAAACCTACACATGCCACGTACGAGGCTGACTTTTTAAAGCAAGGATTGGACTTTATAGTCATCTTCGATTCCATAGGAAATGAGAAATGTGCTCATCTTAAACCACGAAGGAGGATCTATATATCTCTATCCATCTATCTATCTATCTATCTATCTATCTATCTATCTATGTATGTATGTATCTATCTATCTATATATATATATAAATAAAATAAATTGTCAATAACAAGCTCATCTAAAAAGTATTCAATGAGCTTATTTTTGTTCTTGTCTACTGTGAAACGAACCGCAAACTTTCAGTCTCGACAAACCATGGTTTACTGAGAATCGATTCACGCTTATAAATTCAGTTTTAAAAAAGTGTATATTTGAACCCCACTACCCCTCATTTCAGTACGACGCCGCCGCCTATGAGAAAATAAGTAAGAAAAAAAAATGAATAAGTTTTAGGTTTGGGTTACGTTTGCTTTTCTCCATATTTAGAAGCAGGTCAAAACTATTTTATTGTTCCTTGACTACTTGGTATCCATGTATTGATGACATCATCATAGTGGGAGATGTTCGCATGTAATGTTGTGGTTTTGTACAAGTCCTCTTTGCAGTTACTTTTTTTTTTATATTTCCTTGTTTGTTTCGCTGAGAAGCTCAAGTAGAAACATGATCTTGTTTTTTTAAATATTTGATAGCTGATTCTTTTTTTTTTCTTCTAAAATCTCAACCAATCAGGCCGTTTCCTGTCCGTTTTCAGAAGGAGGTCTAAAAGTAATTGATGATGAGGCTTATAGCAGAAATAGATACACGCTTGCTAGTGTGTGAAAGAGTTTGTGAGAGTGTGTTATAGAGTTAGTAGGAAAGTGTGTGAGAGATAGTCAGAGTGCGTGAGAGTTTAAGAGAGTTTGGAGTGTGTGAAAGAGAATGCAAGAGTGTTTTAAAATCGGGGAGAGAGAGAGAGAGCGAGCTTAAGTGTATATAAAAGAGTGTGTGGGAGAGTGTGTGTGAGAGAGAGTGTGTGAAAATGTATTTCAGAGATAGTGCGATAGATAAACAATAACAGTAAAACTATATTTCTAATCGCACAGATTTATTAGTGTTAGTCTAAATCTATTACAAATTTAATGACATTACTGATGCAATCTAATTGATACAACTACACTTAAGTTTTGTTTTCTTTGTTTTTATTTTAAAGGTTTTTTTTAGGGATTTTGTTTGTTTTGTAATGCCTTTGGAGAAATAGGGGGTAAAAGTTTATTTATTGTATATTTATACTGGTTCCATTTATTTATTATTCATGGAAAAACTCTGTTTAAATGTGAGGTGAAGTAATTGCAATGTGGTGAAGTAGTCACGTTGCAGTGTGGTGAAGTAGTCACGTTGCTATGTGGTGAAATAATCACGTTGCAATGTGGTGAAGTAGTTGCAATGTGGTGAAGTAGTTGCAATGTGGTGAAGTAGTTGCAATGTGGTGAAGTAGTTGCAATGTGGTGAAGTAGTTGCTATGTGGTGAAGTAGTTGCTATGTGGTGAAGTAGTTGCAATGTGGTGAAGTTCTCACGTTGCTATGTGGTGAAGTAGTTGCAATGTGGTGAAGTAGTTGCTATGTGGTGAAGTAGTTGCTATGTGGTGAAGTAGTTGCTATGTGGTGAAGTAGTTGCAATGTGGTGAAGTAGTTGCTATGTGGTGAAGTAGTTGCAATGTGGTGAAGTAGTTGCTATGTGGTGAAGTAGTTGCTATGTGGTGAAGTAGTTGCTATGTGGTGAAGTAGTTGCAATGTGGTGAAGTTCTCACGTTGCTATGTGGTGAAGTAGTTGCAATGTGGTGAAGTTCTCACGTTGCTATGTGGTGAAGTAGTTGCAATGTGGTGAAGTTCTCACGTTGCTATGTGGTGAAGTAGTTGCAATGTGGTGAAGTTCTCACGTTGCTATGTGGTGAAGTAGTTGCAATGTGGTGAAGTAGTTGCAATGTGGTGAAGTAGTTGCAATGTGGTGAAGTAGTTGCAATGTGGTGAAGTAGTTGCTATGTGGTGAAGTTCTCACGTTGCAATGTGGTGAAGTAGTTGCAATGTGGTGAAGTAGTTGCAATGTGGTGAAGTAGTTGCAATGTGGTGAAGTAGTTGCAATGTGGTGAAGTAGTTGCAATGTGGTGAAGTAGTTGCAATGTGGTGAAGTAGTTGCTATGTGGTGAAGTTCTCACGTTGCTATGTGGTGAAGTAGTTGCTATGTGGTGAAGTAGTTGCAATGTGGTGAAGTTCTCACGTTGCTATGTGGTGAAGTAGTTGCTATGTGGTGAAGTTCTCACGTTGCTATGTGGTGAAGTAGTTGCTATGTGGTGAAGTAGTTGCAATGTGGTGAAGTTCTCACGTTGCTATGTGGTGAAGTAGTTGCTATGTGGTGAAGTTCTCACGTTGCTATGTGGTGAAGTAGTTGCTATGTGGTGAAGTTCTCACGTTGCTATGTGGTGAAGTAGTTGCTATGTGGTGAAGTTCTCACGTTGCTATGTGGTGAAGTAGTTGCTATGTGGTGAAGTTCTCACGTTGCTATGTGGTGAAGTAGTTGCTATGTGGTGAAGTTCTCACGTTGCTATGTGGTGAAGTAGTTGCTATGTGGTGAAATAATCACGTTGCAATGTGGTGAAGTAGTTGCAATGTGGTGAAGTAGTTGCAATGTGGTGAAGTAGTTGCTATGTGGTGAAGTTCTCACGTTGCTATGTGGTGAAGTAGTTGCTATGTGGTGAAGTAGTTGCAATGTGGTGAAGTTCTCACGTTGCTATGTGGTGAAGTAGTTGCTATGTGGTGAAGTTCTCACGTTGCTATGTGGTGAAGTAGTTGCTATGTGGTGAAGTAGTTGCAATGTGGTGAAGTTCTCACGTTGCTATGTGGTGAAGTAGTTGCTATGTGGTGAAGTTCTCACGTTGCTATGTGGTGAAGTAGTTGCTATGTGGTGAAGTTCTCACGTTGCTATGTGGTGAAGTAGTTGCTATGTGGTGAAGTTCTCACGTTGCTATGTGGTGAAGTAGTTGCTATGTGGTGAAGTTCTCACGTTGCTATGTGGTAAAGTAGTTGCTATGTGGTGAAGTTCTCACGTTGCTATGTGGTGAAGTAGTTGCTATGTGGTGAAGTAGTTGCTATGTGGTGAAGTAGTTGCTATGTGGTGAAGTTCTCACGTTGCTATGTGGTGAAGTAGTTGCTATGTGGTGAAGTAGTTGCAATGTGGTGAAGTTCTCACGTTGCTATGTGGTGAAGTAGTTGCTATGTGGTGAAGTTCTCACGTTGCTATGTGGTGAAGTAGTTGCTATGTGGTGAAGTTCTCACGTTGCTATGTGGTGAAGTAGTTGCTATGTGGTGAAGTTCTCACGTTGCTATGTGGTGAAGTAGTTGCTATGTGGTGAAGTTCTCACGTTGCTATGTGGTGAAGTAGTTGCTATGTGGTGAAGTTCTCACGTTGCTATGTGGTGAAGTAGTTGCTATGTGGTGAAGTAGTTGCTATGTGGTGAAGTAGTTGCTATGTGGTGAAGTTCTCACGTTGCTATGTGGTGAAGTAGTTGCTATGTGGTGAAGTAGTTGCAATGTGGTGAAGTAGTTGCTATGTGGTGAAGTTCTCACGTTGCTATGTGGTGAAGTAGTTGCTATGTGGTGAAGTTCTCACGTTGCTATGTGGTGAAGTAGTTGCAATGTGGTGAAGTAGTTGCTATGTGGTGAAGTTCTCACGTTGCTATGTGGTGAAGTAGTTGCTATGTGGTGAAGTTCTCACGTTGCAATGTGGTGAAGTAGTTGCTATGTGGTGAAGTAATTGCAATGTGGTGAAGTAGTTGCTATGTGGTGAAGTAGTTGCAATGTGGTGAAGTAGTTGCTATGTGGTGAAGTTCTCACGTTGCTATGTGGTGAAGTAGTTGCTATGTGGTGAAGTTCTCACGTTGCAATGTGGTGAAGTAGTTGCTATGTGGTGAAGTAGTTGCTATGTGGTGAAGTAGTTGCTATGTGGTGAAGTAGTTGCTATGTGGTGAAGTAGTTGCTATGTGGTGAAGTTCTCACGTTGCAATGTGGTGAAGTAGTTGCTATGTGGTGAAGTTCTCACGTTGCTATGTGGTGAAGTAGTTGCAATGTGGTGAAGTTCTCACGTTGCAATGTGGTGAAGTAGTTGCAATGTGGTGAAGTAGTTGCTATGTGGTGAAGTAGTTGCAATGTGGTGAAGTAGTTGCAATGTGGTGAAGTAGTTGCAATGTGGTGAAGTAGTTGCTATGTGGTGAAGTAGTTGCTATGTGGTGAAGTAGTTGCTATGTGGTGAAGTAGTTGCTATGTGGTGAAGTAGTTGCTATGTGGTGAAGTTCTCACGTTGCAATGTGGTGAAGTAGTTGCTATGTGGTGAAGTAGTTGCAATGTGGTGAAGTTGTTGCAATGTGGTGAAGTAGTCACTCTGCACTGAGGCGAAGTAGAAGCAATGTGGTGAATTAGTCACGTTGCTATGTGGTGAAGTAGTCACGTTGCAATGTGGTGAAGTGGTCACTCTGCACTGAGGCGAAGTAGAAGCAATGTGGTGAATTAGTCACGTTGCTATGTGGTGAAGTAGTCACGTTGCAATGTGGTGAAGTGGTCACTCTGCACTGAGGCGAAGTAGAAGCAATGTGGTGAATTAGTTACGTTGCAATGTGGTGAAGTAGTCACGTTGCATTATGGTAAAGTTGTCGCGTTGCTATGTGGTGAAATAATCACATTGCAATGTGGTGAAGTTGTCACGTTGTAATGTGGTGAAGTAGTTGCAATGTTGTGAAGTAGTAACGTTGCAATGTGGTGAAGTGGTCACGCTGCATGGAGGTGAAGTAGTCACGTTGCAATGTGGTGAAGTAGTCACGTTGCAGTGTGGTGAAGTTGTCACGTTGCTATGTGGTGAAATAATCACGTTGCAATGTGGTGAAGTAGTCACGTCTACGTTGATCACGCTCAATAGCAAGAATAACCAAATGTTTCAATCTGTCTACGAGAATTGTTGACCTCAAGTAATTTGAGTTTGAGGCGCGAGAAGCTTCTTTCACCAGATTCCAAAATTACGGGATAATGCCGTTTTTTTTATCGCGCGTATGTTTGTCGTTTTCCATATTGAATGACACCCAAAATGACAATTTTTGTCTATATATTTCAGGAGATTTGTATGAGTTTTCTAAAGATTTAAATAATTTCCGGATATTTCCAGGAATGTTTCGTATATTTTGCAATTTCAGGAGATTTCCAAGAGCTCCTGGTAAATCGACAGGAGGCCGCAGGAAATCTGTTATAAGTTATAAAATGGTTTAATTTAATCATTTATACACCTAGAATTAGCACGGGTCCTATGAAAGTGCGGGGCCCACTGCAGTCGCATAGGTTGCAGTGGCCTAAGGCCGACCCTGCAAAATAGCGGCGTATGCTAATCCGCCGGTCGATTAGTCATATACATTTCGTGAATAGATCTGTCGGCCAAGCAAAGATTCTGTAACTTTAATAAGTAATATTTAAAGAAAACTATGGCCTTTGCAGGAGGTAGAGGTGATTCGGACTGTTAAATTTTTAAATGGTCATGCTCCTATAAGAAATAATTATAATTTAAAATGTGGTGGGGAAAATTTGTTGAATAAGATTTCTTTTAATTTCACGATTATGGAAATTCTAAACAGAAGTAGACATTGACTTTATATAAATGGACAATTTATGTTTATAATTTGGTTTAGGTATACACACATATATATTTTTTTCTTTGACTTTTTTTCTTCGACTTTTCTCTAAGCTTTTTGGTTGCTTGCATGGTTGGGTTACGTTCTGTACTTTATAGTAAGTAGGTGTATGTACTGGTCAGAGATTCTGTACTTATTTTCAGTAGGTATATGTATTGTTGAGAGATTATTTGTTACATCTATATCAGCATATCTCAACGTGGTGGCTGAGGAGTGAGCGCCAAATCGTAACTATTCAACTTCTAGTTAGTCATTATTACAAATTTATTAAGAAAGAAATGTACAATATAAGTAGTCATCCTTTTTTATTATCAACTGTTGTCACTTTTTTAGTATTCTTCACCAAAGCCATTAAATCAATTAAAGTAGAACGCTGTTTATCGGGAAGTCGGTTATCCAGAACGTCAAATATCCGGAATGCCTTTTTTCTTGTTTCACTTTTGCATTACGATATCTAAGTGCTCTTGGTGCAAATAATGATCAGGGATTATTTCTCTTTAGTAAAGATAGGCTACTATATGTAACGCTTCGTTTCCCGTTTATTTGTCTTCATTTTTTACTTGAATTTTATGTTTACTTACGGTACGATACCTCCTTATGCATTTTCTTTACATTGTTGGTGAGATGGATCGTTTAGAATATTTTGAAGTCAATTAATCAGGACCATCTAATAGACGGACTGACACGTTTCCCAATCAATCAAGATAATTGACGTTCGACTGTAACTTGAGATCTAGAGCTAGTGACCAGTGTCCAGTGATATTGGGTTCTAAGAACGAAGAATTGTGAAAGTTTCGCCTTTCATATATTTCAGACAAAAAAATTGATCTTTGTATCAGCTGAAAGTTCAATAGTAGAATGCCGACTATTGTATTGTTAATGTCTTATTAGTTTAGTAGTAATAAATTTAAGGACTTGTCTTCAATACAAGGTTAAGGATGAATTCAGTATATTGCGTGATTACGCAGACGCGAGCTTTCACATTTCATGATATCTGATGTAGACGAGGACATTGTCCACAGGGAGTCTATTTTAGATCTCCTTTCGTTATCGGCAAGTTTTTCTATTTCTGAACTTTAAATGTGTGTTCTGTGACCTTCGTGAGGGCTCTCGAGATATCTCTTTCAGAGGTCATTTTCTGCCAGTCCAATAGAAAACTGAAAATATACTTGCCTGTCACAATGGTCTCCCTTGTCAGTAATCTGCTATTAAAAGGCTTGGTGAGTACTATGAGTAGCCCTAGCCTACAATACGTTTATTCAAGAGACTTTATGTAATGAAATCTGGGTTTAAAACAGGTTTAGATATCTATTTCAGACGGTTGACGAGAGTGTCTTGTAGCCAGCACAACTATCAAGCGCCTTCCCCAACGTATTTCAGGTGCTCATTAGAGATGGGTGGACTCTGGAGCTTCCTAAAAACCTATCGAAATTCGAACTCGAGACTTTTCAGTGCGGAACCCAAACGCTCTAACACTCGGCCACCCCGCACAATAAAAAAAAAAAGATTTTAGATAATTTTTAAAACACTCGCAATTTTTTGGTACACTTGCAAAGAGGATTTACTACTTGACGTCCATCTCTGTTCTTTGTTAATGGAACATCTAGAATTTGTAAACAACTATGCTAAAAATTACGGGACGCAAGGGCTGAGGATGCAGCGTCCACGGTCACTTGATAAGTTGACCTAGCTAATGCAATATTCACACTGCTAAATGACAAAGAGTTATTGATGGCTTCTGATTTCATTTTTTTTTATTCGCTGCTTGAGCTAAATCTCAAGACAAAAATCGATGAATCATGTTCCGATTAATAATGTTCAATCCTTCTATTGTCTGTGTTTACAATGAGGGCTTTGATAACTAGGTAGGAATATGACGGTCAAGGAAACATGCGATGTCTTTATATTAAAACCCTTGTTTATTTATGACCTTTTTATAGCTCATGTCAACTGAAGCATGATGGTATTTTCATGCTCTACAGCGGCTGTATTTATGCTTTATCCTCACGAAAAGTTTGGAATATTAATTTTAAAAGAAAGTCAATTCCTACTTCATGAAGCTGATGGTGGTCAAGGTTTTCTCATTGTATTAGCTCTTTGTAATGCTTCATAATTGCAGGAGGTTCGCACAAGTTTTCCTATTTGAAGTATATATTAAATCAATATAAATTCACACCGTTGTCTACTACAAAAATAACCTTTTTTTAAAAACATAATTGTTCCAATACTTTTCCTTTGACAGACCATAAAATAAGGAAATATATTGTGTCATATCAACAATGTAGCTCAATCCTTCAGTATTCACAGATATGGCTAAATTAGTAAGGCTTAGTCCCCCTTAAATAATTGTAAACGCGTTCGCTCACACGCATTCTCCTATCAAGTTAATACATTAAACAAATATTTGTTGTAGCTAACAAATGAATGAATAAAAAAAAATATTCAAATTATTCAATTAATTATCGTTAATCAATTATTTCGTTTGATATTGAATAAGGGAAATAACTTCTACATTATTGTCACAGCATTGTTTGAGAGTCACTGTGGCATGCGGTAGTCAAGGTTCACTTGGAGTTTTTAATTATCATGTTTCACGTGAAAATTGAAATCTCGTTTTAATTCACATGCAAGCCTCGTTTTTAATCTGGCCACATGGTCAGACGGGCAGTTAATCTGTGGTCATCAGAGAGATTGAACGTACATTGAATGTTAATGAAAATAGAAGATTTGGAGCATGCGTAACAGTGTAGTATTGAGCATACGTAACAGTGTAGTATTGAGCATACGTAACAGTGTAGTATTGAGCATACGTAACAGTGTAGTATTGAGCATATGTAACAGTGTAGTATTGAGCATACGTAACAGTGTAGTATTGAGCATATGTAACAGTGTAGTATTGAGCATACGTAGGCTTAACAGTGTAGTATTTTAATTCTTTGGATTAATGACTTCTGAAATATTATTCACTGTGCCTCTAAGGCTGAATTGTGTAATGTTTATTTTATATTAATAAATGTGTACCGTCTGCAAAAAAAAAAAAAAAAAAAATACAAATAAAATTTCAGGAATTTCAATTCCACCCAACCCTTTCCTCCCAATTGTTTTCTTCCACCCATGAAGTCGTAACCAATTACGTGGAATTAAAAACCAACAGCCATATCGTATTGAATTTAATGGACGCACTAGGTCAGTGTTTCCCAAACGTTTTCCGTAACGGAACACTTTGCACATTATGAGTATTTAGCGGAACACTGCTTATTTTGTTTCAAAAGGTTAATTCACGTGGTGGCCTACTAGTTAATTGCTCCAGTCGTTAGTGGCGGAACACAGTTTAGAAAACACTGCTGTAGGTTATTTTAAATACTTCCATACACATGCCGAAATGATTTGATATTTAAGTCCCCAGTCTCAACCCCCCCCCCCCAAATAACTGCGTTTCATAGATTATGAATAAGAATGTATAGAAAAATCTTCTATACAGCTTAAATTCTTATATGTTGTGCTAGTTTAAATCAATTTAATCAGCAAAGGAAAAACTTTCTAGTCTTAAAAGAAAAAAATCCCTGATCTGACATGGAGTTCAACTAGGCTCTGGTTGATGTTTCACAGTTTGATGAGTAGATCAATATTGAGCCAATTTTTTCAGTCAGAGATAAAGAAAAGAAAAAGAATATGGTCTCCCACTCCCCTTGCGAATTATGGGACGAGTCCATAGCTGACCCTTTAGAAAGCTCAGAATACATTTCAGAATAGATTATTACTTTTGTAATATTGAACACAGCACTGAAGTAATTTTTGGAAATTGCAAGGATATACATTTCGGATCGACACAAGTAGGTGTCAAGTTGGTGTTTGATTTCATTTTAAAAGGACAAAAAACTTTAGTATTTTATGCTATGAAGCTATGTTAAAAAATTAAGTATAGGGTTTGGGTGCAATGTTTCATAAATTTATATTATTTTTTTAGGCAGGTTTCATCTTTAAACTTTTTAAGTTGTTTCTTTTAAAGCGTTTTCGCCAGAGGCGTCTGCAACCAATCGAAATTTATTATTTTTTAGTAGTCATTTTAATATCTCTGCCAACGTGATTCTACCCATCTTTTACTCATCAGCATGGTCGAATTCACCCGAGGACCATAACAGCATTCTGCATTTCTCTACAAAATGTCTTGCTTAATACGAAGATTATTTTTCGACGACCACTCCCATTACAGAGGCACATGCTTTAAATGTACCTGGAATTTCGCTATTATGGTGTTGTGTATCCGCAATTGCCGTTCTTTGGAGTCATCAGCTGCGCGGAGAGGGGGGGGGCAACTGATATGTGGGCGACATCATTCCGACCATAGCTAATGCCCAAGCGTTCATCTCATTTCCATGAGATGATCCGTAGTCACTTCACGACTAATCAGATACGTAGCATTGTTTTTAGTCATTTAAAATTAACTTCAAATATCATTTCACTTCGGACATCTCTCTACACATACAGCGTTCTCTGTGTCTCCTTAAGGCGCTGGTTGTATCGCTGTGCATGTGTTTAATGTTTCAATGTTGTTCGTGTGTTAATCTTTATTGAGAAAAATGGGATTTGGCTCTTGAAGAAAAGCGTGCCATACGAAAAAAAATGGACAGCTCCTCTACCACCAAAGCGAAAGTCGCCTAGACACGAAATATATGTGGACGAGAGTGTCTCTCCAAAACAGGGCTCCACAGCCATATGAAAAAGTGTTCGAGATGAACCCTAGTCGTGCTACAACTGAAGGAGGCCAACGATGAAAAAAAAACCACTTTATTGTTATTTTATAGTGGCGATGCTAAGGCAGTTGTACTTAAACCGAATTTCCATTTGTTTGGGTCAATTCAATTATCTTATTTTATCTTATCATTTTTCCTCTATCTTATTCTTATCTTTTTTATCCCTCTATCCATGTCTTCCTCTCTCTCTCTCTCCCTCTCAATCTCTCACTTAATACTCCCTGACACTCTCTTCATTCCTCTTTAATCTTTTTTCATTTTTCCTCTCTCATCTATCCCTCACTCTCTATTCCTTCATCTCTCTCTCTCCCTCTCTCTCTCATACAAACACACACAAACTTTTTACTCTCTCTTGTCATTTCAGACTACCAAATCTTACATTCAGACAGAGGGTAGTTTAAATCACATTAGTAAAGAAGCCGAATGGCTGTGCCAAGAAGAATGTCTCATGTGGACACGACTAGACCACAATGTAAATACATTCATCATATTGATGGGAGGAGCTTCTAGCCATCAGAACGCGTCTGTCATAAGTCACGTGACCTGCTGACTTACTAGCAAGGCAAATTTGTACTGGTAACATTTTGATCAGGGTCCATCTTGCGTCCAGAGCTGGACATTGGAGATCCGTCGACTGGACATATTGCGATGGCCCGTATCTCCCGGGCGATGATGAATGGTAATGGTCACTACGTGAAAAAAATCTTTTCTTGTTGATACAAATATAGAGTGTGTTAACTATGTAATGAATATGTAATAACCAAGGTGTCAGAAATGTTTACAAAGATTGTATCTTTATGTTAGGAGCAAAGCTCAACTCTAGTGATTAGTTTAACCTACTTCTATTCCACGCCGATGTTAAAACAAGCGGTCCGAGAGATTCAACTCGACTACAGACTTTCCAACAATCTACACATTAAAAAAGAATGTCTGTTATCTTACCAGACACATATAAAACTTAATGTCTTTCACTTGGTCTGCGTCACCTATTTCTCTCACATTCAGTTCACTTCTACAACTTCCGGCAGCGTGCATTAACCCCCTTGCTGGCCTGGATCTACTTGTCCTACTTGAGTTTTTTTTTTATATTATTTTTTTTTTTTCGACGCTGGTTTGTGTTAATTTTTTAGTTTCAGTCGTTTACCTTTACTTCAAATATCCTGAAGATGTCCAGAAGTCCAGCAGATTCGTTTGGAAAAGAGTCGATGTTTTGAAGCAGTGGTGCCAACTTTTCTTTTTCTGTCTGAGGATAAAAACATTTCTGACGCTTGTGTCATGCACCGTCTCTCCAAACAAGAACAACAAAATATTCCGAATGAACCGATCCTCGGTGCAGAACTTTCGAGGAACTAAGTTACTATAATTCTTATACGGATAAGGATAATGATGACTCGCAGTAGACAGAGAGTTCAAAGTCAATATTTATCCTATTAGAGAAGGAAGACTATAACAGATTTTCGCAAAGGAGTAAATAGACAGTTTTGTCAAACTTACATTTTTTAGGGCCGGTTATCATTTCTCCACTTGTTTTTTTTTTGTTACGCCCGTGGGTCGTAGTTTGGACCTCACTTGTGAAATACTCATTGTTATTTATTAGCTGTACTATGTTTTAAAAAATCCCGTACAGCTCCAAGAAATGACATCGAAGCAAGTCTATTATCCAAGTTACTCTAATTCTTATGAAAATTTTAGTTATAAAGATAATTATTACTCTGTTTACTTACAATAGTCAAAGAGTTCAAAGTCAATCTTTATAACATCAGCGTACGATGAAGGTAATTATTTTTCACCGAAAAGAGAGAAAGAATGCAAAACTAAGAGATAGACAGAAAAGGAGACAATTGAAAAGAGAAGTGATTGAGAAAAGGGAAAGAATTGAGAGAGAATAGAAGACATACAGGAGGAAGAGAAAATATAGAGAATAGAGAGAAAGAAAGAAAACAAAGAAGATGAACGAGAAAGAAGAGAGACTAGATAAAGAGAAAGAAGAGAGAAGATAAGGTAGAAGAGAAAAAGAGAGAAGACAATGAGAAGGAAAAGAAGAAGAGAGGATAGAGAGTAGAAAAAAGAAACAAAAAAATAGAAAGACTAGGCTCTCTAAATGTCTCTTGCTAGTGGGAGGCTTCTTACCTCGCTAGCAGAAGAGTTAAAGCTGAGCTAAAGTATCAATGACATTTAGTGCGACCAACTATTTTTTTTGTAGTGAAAGTCCTTCAGATTAAGATGCATTATTTGAATTAAGTGGCAAAACACGCTTAACGCTTCAATTTGCACTTTAAAAAAAATGAAATAAATACTAGTCAACAAATATCGTTACTTTTAATACTAATCAGGACTCTTAAAGCAACCAGCTTCGAACTAAAACCCCACTTAAATATCGCCCTGGGGACTAACTGGGTTTAGTCTCTTTTTCTGAGATTTCCTACTAATTGTCCTATCCAGTAGCTCATAATTGTTTAATAGGGTAAAGAAAAAAAAAAAACCAACACATTTTGGTTCACCTACCAGCGTGTTAGCACAAGTGTTTAATTGGCGCTCAGCAAATTAAACAAGATAGAAAACAGTTTACTCTTTCACTTCTGCTGTTCAATGATTTAATGGAAATGTAAATTGAATGTATAGTTGGTCATGTCTCTACGTCTGCTGACACGAAGACATGAAATGATGCCACACTAACGATGACCTAGATCAGAAAAACACACACGCACAGACACACACACATCCTTAACTATCTTTAGATAAAGGTTTTGTAGAAATAGATTTCTACAAAGAAAAACCCTTTAGAAGACAGGTGCAGAAGACTTTAAGACTTGTCTACTCATCTTATAAATTACAGACCTGACTTCAAAAGAAAAAGACTTCCGGCGGACAAAGGCTTTGTCTGCATTAGGAGTGGCAAGTTATTCAGGTCGAAACTGGGTCTAAGAGGCAATTGAAGCACTGCACTCGACCTTACGGACAAATAAAGATTATTATTATTAATCTTCGGAACCGAAGACATTGCCATTATTATTATTATTATTGGTCATAAATCGGAGCTTATTTATACGTTAAATTATTTTTATAAGACGAAGGAATGAAGAAGACATATATACAGCTGATTAATATATATATATATATATATATATATATAAAGAGCTTCATAATAAGAGCGTTATGATAAGAGCTAGATAGGATTTTCACAATCTTACACTTAGGACGTACGTATTTTGTTTGTTTTGAATGGACGTCTGTAATTTATAAGATAATGTCTTATATCCTTGCAACTATATGTAGACTTGTACGCTATGAAGGTATTTGCTATTTCATTCCCACATACTGTCCTGAAAACGAAGATGTCTTGGCATAATCTACATCAGAACTGAATGAAACTCTCTTTAAGAAGTCGAATTCTTAATATTACATTTTAATGAGTCCAAACGACACACACGTTTGCTGATATATTTTTTTGTTTTCAAAATCCATGTTTTCCTTTCTCACATTCTAGAAATATTTTATTTTTGAGCATTGATTAGGTTCTGATTAATTCCCATACACTTCCCTCTCACCCTCTCTGGACTGTCACTCCATCTTCCTCCCTTCCTGCTTGAAGAAAGGTATTTGCTCTCAGAGTGAAGGGTATCGATTCTGTCTGTCTGATAACTTCTCCGAGTGGTGCTGTATTAGTAGGTGTTATCATACGGCCCTACAGATATTATGTCATAGGAGAGATGGAGTTCGGGGTAGACAAGTCAATATGAAATTCGCCGTCGATAGAGGGAGGCGATTCAATCAAGTTTATACTTTCGTTTCTTAATTCGGTACATTTTTTTATCAGTACATATTTTATTTTAAATATACCCAAGGTTGTTATCGCCGGAAGTGGTAATTTTTGTAAGCGCACCATTACCTATGAAATGTTAAATAGTCTTTGACAACTAGTTCAACTACTGACCTGAAAATGTGGTCCGGATATTGGGCACGGCGAACTGTTACCACTGACAGGAGAAAGTGCGAACTACTGGCACCTAGAACGGTGGGTTTCGAACGGGGCAGGGGGGCTCGTTAGCCTTGGTTGGCTACCCACCTAGACGAAGGGCTCTGAATCATAACCTACGATGCCTTGCGGCTTTGACCAAGCGCGGTGAGGACTCGGGAGATAACCCTAAGAGAAAACTCAGGAGCTGGGGACCTTTAGGCAGCTTGTAACACATGGTACTTCCACCAGGCATGACCTGCGACGCGGTTGATCCCCCATTGTATCAGATACTTCTCTTTCGTCTCTCAAATCTGTAGTTTTTTTTTTTTTTTTTTTTTTAAAGGAAACCTCAGAATTTGCGCTATTCAGTTTTAGCTTTATCATCATAGGAATCCTTGGGCTTTATGCCTCTTTTCTTTGCCTCTTTTTTGGGCTTTATATGCCTCTTTTATGGGCCATCTTGCCTCTTTTGTGGGCTTTTTTTTTTTTTTTTTTTTAATATGTTTTTATTTGTAAGTTATCATAATTCACAAGTATTAAATCATAAACAATTGAAAAGTGATTAACCTAAAAATATAATAACAGTAATAGAAATATTATTTAATATCAAAGACATACTACCTAACCAATGAACCCCCTAAAGACAGAAAAATGATACAAGTATACTCTACTCCAGAACAATCAACACAATATCAGATATCCCTGACCCCCAACACCCTATTTCTGAAAAACTACATGAGCATTATACAGGTATATGAAAATCAAACTAGATAATTCTTTACCCTAAAGTCCATTATTTTTCTAAACGTTAATTCCAAGTGATTAGGATCAAACACCTTATTATTATGTAGACATTTGAGCCAGGTAGCCCAAACAAGATTCCTGTATTCGGAAACAATAATCAAGTTAAAGTTATGTATCATTTTATTTTTTAGTTTTGGCAGCTTGTTTAAAATAATAGACAAGTTAACATTTACATAATTGCCACAGTTTGCTTCCAATAGGTCCATTACAGTACTTCTAACTTGAAGGAATAATGGACATTCCAAATACATGTGTTTTTCGTTATCAGCATTTTCAAGGTGGCATAATATACATTCACGGTCATTTGCCCGTCTTCTAA